>NW_022145741.1:446955-700223 GCF_002938485.1 Sitophilus oryzae
TTATGCATATCAATAGGTGTAGAAGGAGGGGTTAAATTCTTGTTTTTGACTATTATAAGTATTCTAACGTCACAAGAAATTGGTGTACAAATAGACAAGAAATTTACAAGTACAACGACATAATTATAACTTAATGCTCCTCTAAATCGGAATTTTTCGGTATGATCTACTTATGTAAAGCGGAGCACTCACGTAGGTAACTCAATATTTTGAATATTGTTATATTAATAGTTGTTCTCAGGGAACAGCGGCATTAGCTCTGAAAAAAAATAGTATGGTCAATTATTGAAAAGAAAGCTTTTAAAATCAGTGAATGTAAAAAATATATAATGATTAGTATAGCAGAACCAGGGGAACAGGAATAGGGGAATGTAAACAATAGATTTCAAAAAGCCTTCTCTTAAAAAGTAGTATTATATGCACTTAGAAAGACTAAAAAGGATATAAGTACGCATAGAGAGAAAGTACAGTACTTACGACTACGCAATATATAACATATATATTTTTTTTTTTTTTTTTTTTTTTTTTTTTAAATATAAAAATACAGCACAGTCGGCACAGGCTTTAAAATAAAAAAGCAGCATAATTTTGCCCAGAGTATTGGTATACGTAAAGTAAAGACTTTTTCGTCAAAAATATTAGAATATCATATAAATGCAACTAATTTTAATTATGAACATAAAAAATAATTGTCAGTGTTATTGAAAACTATTTGCAAATATATGTTAACCAGTTAATACTTTGTCTTTAATCCTACTCTTCTGACATGGCTTTTCAAACTTATCCCAAAATCTCAATTCTTGTTATTAAGATGATATTATTTAAGAACTTTTGTTTCCATATTGATTTCAATATATTTGAATAAAAACTGGGAAAATTAAAGTGTGTCCAATTTGTATTTCACCGTTATTATTGGCAATTATCTCAATTATTTAGTTATATATACAAAATATAAAAATATATTCAATTTTAAAAATAGATCAGCAACTTAAACGATGTGAATAAAAATAGTATATTATTCATTTCTATGAAATTATCATTACTAAATTCAAAGGAAATACTATTCCTATATGCCTAATTTAAATTTGTGAAGCAAACATCTTTTTTCAATATTTGTTTACTTCCAAAGGGCAAAGGGTATACTGAAATATTTCACAATATTTCAAGTATATGTATTTTAATTTTTGACATTCAGCTTCACTCATTTAGAACATCTGAAATATTAGAATTTTTATAAAAAAAAAAAAAACTAAAAAATTATAAATTTTTCTTCACTACTAGAGCGAAATTTCTTTGCGGCTTTAGATACAAAACTTGCTGGCATTTTTTCCATAATCGAAAATACAAAAATAAGATGTTTATTAGTAGAAAAATACCAGAATATAGAGGGCCAAACCAAAACCTCAGGGAATAACTTTAAAATACATTATTTTTTCAAAAAACGTTTGGATTAAATAAATTACAATAATAATATCATCACATCTGTCAGTGATATGAGTAATGAGGTGAAATGAGTCCAAAAAACATAAGAGTGACCCCGTCAATTATAGTTGTTCAATTTTCAAATACTCGACGCCCATTGGTCGTGACGAAATCGACTTCCTCGACAAAATACGGCACAATGACTAAAGAATCCACACCTAATATTCTTTAGTCATTGATACGGCACGTTTTTTTTGGGCCAGTCGAATATCCTTATTCTATATATCCTTGGGGGGGACTATGGAGCAACATTCTACACCATAGAATAACTCACTTGTGTCTAGCCCTAGCAAGTAACTGTTAAGCCCGACCAATCACGTTAGAGTTTTTGACAAACACAAATGAATTAACACACCCCAAATATGAAACGAGTTTTTGCTGCATATAGTCACAGACACTACGCATGCGCACATCTTCGATGTTGCCAGATTGCAAGTTATTTTGGAATTATTTTCAGTAGAAAACAAATATATGCTTTTCAGTGTTTTATGTCAATATATACCGTATGATCGAAAAAACGGCGTCCAATTGGCTGGGAAATGACGATTGAGGACATTTCCCATATAAAATGACATCGATCTTCATTTCATAGTCATCGCTAACGCTATTTTTTTTTCAATCATAGTACGCGGTATATTATTTATATTATTATTTTAATATTTCGCACAACACGCGAACGCTTATTATGTATTTTCATAGTCAATAAAATTAAATAGAGATAAAACTCTAGATTCCTATAATTAATCTAATTGCTCTAGATTATTATGCTACATCTAAAAAGTGCTTTATTAAAAATTCGGGAAATTAAAAGGGATATGTACAAGTTTTTTCTTTTTTTTTAATTTTTAAATGCTGTAGCTCCATGTCATGTTCATAATAGGTTTTTTTAATATTCCATCAAAACTACGGAGGCTTTAAAAGGCCTTTTAGCCTCCGTAATTAAAATTGTAGAACCAGCTTCAGCAACATTAACAGTTACCTTGTTTAATTCTGCTTATACATATATTGCATTAATTTTTCTGCTACCTTAGGATTTCTCTATTCTTACACCTAATTTATGTGATTTTCTTAGCAAAATATGATTTATAAACCATATTTTTCCTAATGGAAGGATGGAATAGGATATGCTAAATTAAGATATTTTAACATTTATTTTCCAGACAAAGCATAATATAGTATTAAGATTAAGACATAACAAATATTATAAGAAAGATCTTAATATAAATCACAAACTAAGTCTTAATTTGGTCTTGTATAAAGACAGGTATAAAACTAAGGCTGTACTTAAACTGCCGTTAAACGGTAGCTTACTAAAATGCCGTTAATATGTATGACGTCGTTGATGTGACGCACTTGCCGGCTTTATGAAATATAGGAATTTTATAAGGACTAACCAACGTTATCCATCCCACCAAATAACCAACTTAACCAACGCAACTAACCTCGATACTGATAAAAAAATATAAAAAACAATTATAAATTAGTAAAAACCAACCAACCCCACCAAATAATTGAACTAACCAATGAATTAACATCCTCCAAATAACCACGCTAACCAACGCGCCAAATAACTAAACCAATCCAACCAAAAAGAGTGAAACCAATGCAATAAGATCACGCTATAAGCAAAAAAAAATATAAAAAAGTCTTGGTTCTTACGAAGCAAGTTCAAGTTTCAAAGCATTTATTGAGAATGTCTCCTTAAATACAATAAAAAGGTGCTATATACAATAAATAAAATAACAAGATAAGATGGTATGTTGTTCTTCTGACTCAACTGAAGCACTCAACCACCTAAGCGAACCCTGTGAACAGGAGGACCGATGTTTGCCCTAGGTAGCTCTTTTATTGACCGGGCGAGGACTGCATGTTCCGCTTTTGCTCACACATGCATTGGGAGTATAGAGGCAATGCCGACGTGCTTTACTTTAATAAATATGTTGGTTACTTAAATCAGATCCGTAGAATCGGAGGAAAAAACTCTTAAAAAACCTTCGTAATGTCTAGTAAATTTTCGGTAATTTTATTGTTTGTTTGTATGTTTAGTTGTGATGTAGTAGTCCTCAGTCTATTCTGCAACTGATGTATATATTTTATGTACATGGTTGAGAATCTTAGGAGTTAATTGATGTTACGTTTTGTGTGTCTTTGTGGTCAGCGTCTATAGTTATTTAATTTATGCTCTGAGTTAGATTATGTCCTCAGCGATAGCTAGAGGACATCATCTAAACAATTAGAATTTGTCTCAAAAAAAAATTTTCAACTACAAATAATTCGAAAATAAACTGCAATTTGGCAACATCGACGATGTGCGCTTGCGTAGTATCGATGATCAAATGCAGCAAATATGGGCTTCAAGGTCAGCCACCGGATCCACATCCACACCTTTACCGAATAATAAATAACTAGCCATACCTTTGGCCATACCCAAGTAAGGTAAAGGTGTGGATCCGGTGGCTGACCTTGAAGCCCATATTTGCTGCATTTGATCATCGATACTACGCAAGCGCACATCGTCGATGTTGCCATATTGCAATTTATTTTCGAATTATTTGTACTTGAAAATTTTTTTTGGCGTGTTAATCAATAATAATACAAATTCTATAATTAATTTTATAAATTCAGATTTATCTTCATATCCAAAATTAAGGTAAGAAGGATAATGAAGATTGTGAAATGAAAGTATTATGAATATATAAAATTGTAATAATAATATTTATTTATATATTTACATTAGAATTAAAATTTATCATTTACGGATTTTTTCTTAATGGTTTTAAACTTATTAGAATTACTTTATTTCTTTCAAGTTATTTAATTTCTAGTTATTTACAGGCAACAATAGTTAAATTGATTATATGTATTGATGTTTTGAAGTACTACCATGACGAGTCTTATTATAGAACAATACACGTCAATCGGAAATAGAGGTAACATTTTACCTATAATGTTACTGATATAATATACTTTGATTACAATTAATGTTTGTATCATAATTTCTTAAAAATATCAAGTTAGTGGATTAATAGCAATTTTAGACATATATTTTATCGAAGAGTGTGTTGATAAGACTAAAATAAGCTTTATGTTTTATATTTTTCTCTTCAGAAGGGAGATGGTTTGTATCGTAGAATACATTACAGTATTTAATATCGTGTCCTTTGATATTCTTTTCTTAATTTACTGTAATTTCTTGTTTTCAATAATGCTAAATCTTGACAATATGGTGAAGTTTGAGTTTTGATCTTATTAGCATTTATTAGTTTTATAAGAATAATAATAATAATAGAAATACAAGACTAAATTAAGACTTAGTTTGTGATTTATATTAAGATCTTTCTTATAATATTTGTTATGTTTTAATCTTAATACTATATTATGCTTGGTCTGGAAAATAAATGTTAAAATATCTGAATTTTGGATATCCTATTCCATCCTTCCATTAGGACAAATATGGTTTATAAATCATATATGCTAAGAGAATCAAATAAATTCGGTGGAAGAATAGAGAAATCTTAATGTAGCAGACAAATTAATGCAATATATGTATAAACAGAATTAAACAAGGCAACTGTTAATCTTGCTGAAGCTGATTCTACAATTTTAATTACGGAGGCTAAAAGGCCTTTTAAGACCTCCGTAGTTTTGATGGAATGTTAAAAAAAACCTATTATGAACATGACATGGAGCTACAGCATTTACAAATTAAAAAAAAGAAAAAACTTGGACACATCCCTTTTAATTTCCCGAATTTTTAATAAAGCACTTTTTAAACGTAGCATAATAATCTAGTTAGGAATCTAGAGTTTTATTTCTATATAATTTTATTGACTATGAAAATACATAATAAGCGTTCACGTGTTGTGCGAAATATTAAAATAATAATATAAATAATATACCGCGTACTATGATTGAAAAAAAAATAGCGTCAGCGATGACTATGAAATGAAGATCGCTGTCATTTTATATGAGAAATGTCCTCAATCGTCATTTTCCAGCCAACTGGACGCCGTTTTTTCGATCATACGGTATATATTGACAAAAAAACAATGAAAAGCACATATTTGTCTTCTACTGAAAATAATTCCAAAATGACTCGCAATCTGGCAACATCGAAGATGTGCGCATGCGTAGTGTCTGTGACTATATGGAGCAAAAACTCGTTTCAAGGTCAGCCACCGGATCCACACCATTACCCCCAAGTATTGGTCCATACCAGAGGTCCATACACAAAAGCCAATGACTAAAGAATACAAGGACTAATAAAACCCCAGAACCAATTAGACGAGTTTTCGCGTTTACCAGCAGGCGGATGAAACTGCCATTTGAATTTTGGAAACACGGCGGAGTTTCTGCCAGTAGAGGGATAGATGATCAGTTAGTTATTCTATGTTTACCAGGTTACGGAATGGGTTAACATCTGTGGTATGGTATGGTAATAATGAGCTGGGTTCCGGAAAACTACATGTTACTTTTAAAAAGCTTGCCAAAGGCCACATTACATGTAGTTAATGTAGTTTATATAGAGGGTGTAGTTTATATGAAAACACATATGTAACTTTCAAATATCAAAGGTTGAGGTGAGGTTATAATAAGTTGAAGCTTTAAAAAACACATAATGTATTTAAGAAAACAGAAGAAACTCATGGCTTTAAATATAATATTTACATCATATTATCTCTATTACACTGCCTGCAGGAAAATTATTCATAATATCAATACGCATAGTTTATTAACGTAGTTTTCATGTATTTAATGAACGGGAAAAGACGTAGATTTTTGAAGAAAAACTACACGTAGTTAATCAGGTAAATTACGTCTTAATTAACTACTTCCGAACCCTGATGAGCTGCCTCCCTCATTGTGGCAGCTCTATGGCTCTGCTTCCTATGAAGGTGCAATTTGCCAGCGCATTAGTTTTGATTGCAGGCCGTCTGACTTTTCGTCATGCTGCAATCAGTGATTTTAGTTCCTGAAATTAATCTAATTACATTTTAAGTAAGGATATCTGAAGTGTGTGCTTGTTTTGCATTGGTTAAATCGTGACTGTTAGTATCTGGACCAGTGCCTTCTATTAAAAGATCTTTTAATAGAAGGCACTGTCTGGACAACACAAACAAAGGTCTAGACTCTTCTCTCTCCCGCCCGCAGAGGAGCATTACACAAAATGGTGCGGATCGGATGGATGAGGATTGGTGTTGTGGTGTCAAGCCTAAATAAACAGAAAAGGATGTATTAGTTGAAGTTATAATTCTAGTTTGTTTTTGTCTATAAACGCGTTGATGAGATTAATGGTTTTTAGCTTGGCGTTGTACGGTCTGCATACTGAATGGTGTAGTGTGGTCGTCTTTTATTAGTTTTGTGTATAGATCTGTTTGAGGATAGGTTCTCAGGGGGCATGCCAAGAATATATGGTTTATATTTTCTATTTTTCCACACTCGCAAAGTGGGCTGTCAATTATTCCTATTCTATTCAGATGGACCTTTGTGCGACAGTGTCCTGTTTTAAGTCGTATGATGTTGGTTATGTCCTTTCTTCTGGCGTATTTTAAATTGTCAAACCATCTGGTTTTGGGAAATTTTTTAACGATTTCTGAGTACCATCCCCCCTTGTTGGTGGCTGTTGTTTTCCATTTTTGGGAAAATTCTTCTGTAAGTTTGTGTTTAATAACTGCTAGTATATCTGCCTTGTCGATTTTGATGTTCTTGGGTACATTGAGTGACCTTCCAATATTTGCGAGTTTATCTGCAGCTTCGTTTCCACTTATATCTGTGTGACTTGGTATCCACGTTAGGTGTATTTTCGTTCCGCTATTGTTTGCTTCTAATAGGAGTTTTTTGGTTGATAGTGTGATCGAGTCATTTGAAGTGTTTACCCCGGGATATCGAATCTTGTCAATGGCGCTTTTAGAGTCTGAGAGGATTACAACATTTCTTAGCTCTTTGCACAGAGAAATAATAATTGCCTTGTTAATTGCAACTATTTCCGCTGTGCAAATTGTTACTTCCTCTGGTAGTCTTTCTGCATAGTTGATAGGGGGATTGTTGCAATAGACTCCGTAGCCCGCGTTGTTTTTACCCTTGGAGGCATCTGTATATATGAACGTGTGGTTGGATCTAATGTTTTCGGTGATTTCGTAGAATAAGTTTTTGTTAGAAACTTGGCTTTTTTCCAGATTCAGATCGATCACCTTTATCATTTTTATCTGATGTTGTAGTTGCATTTCGTAGCATGGTGCCCTGTCATTTTTGTATATTTTGTTAGAGTATTTGTCTAGGTAGCCCAGAGCAGTGACTAGATAAGGCGTCTCCTTGTTCCTCCAGAAGTTTGCATTTTTTGCAAGTGATTTCCTGATGTTTTTTAAGAGTGTTGTTAATGGGTGGTCATTATGAGAGTAGATTTTTAGGAGAAATTTTACGGAAAGATTTTTTCTTCTATGGTCCATTGATTGTTCTTTTGCCTCTGCCAATAACGCCCATGTCGGGGTAGATTTCATGCATCCCAGAATAGTTCTCAGGGATTGAAATTGTGTTTTGTCTATCTTCTCTAGGCCGGTTTTATTTGTTGGTTTAATGAAAATGGAACCATAGTCTAGGTGCGACTTTACAATGCCGTTGTAGATTACTAGGAGAGTTTTCGGGTCGGCACCCCACCAAACTCTGGTCAAATTCTTTATAATGTTTAGACCTTTTTGCGCTTTGTTTACTTGTTCTGTGATGTGGGGGGTCCATTTTAGGTTTTTGTGTAGTATTATGCCGAGGTATTTGGTTTTATCTGTGTAGGGAATTCCTTATTATTGTACAGCAGGTGAGGGGGGTTGAGTAACCGTCGGCCTTTCGTAAACCATACCGCGTTGCTTTTTTCCTCCGAAATATTCAGATTGTGGTTTTTAAGCCACCTTGACATGATTTTCAATGAGTTATTCAGTTCTTCTGCCATATAAGTTGTTTGCGTGCCTGTGGTGAATAGTATTATGTCGTCCGCGTACCCTAGGATTGTCGTTTTTTCCGGAATAATAAGAAATAGGTCTCTTATGTATATGTTAAAGAGAATGGTGCTGAGCGGCGAACCCTGTGGAATTCCCGCATTGGCCTCCCCTGGGCCGATCCAAACTCCTTCTTTATTTCTAATAAACATCGCCCTGTTGGAGTTGATTCTAAATATTAGATTGTTTAGACTAGAAGTGATTCCAGCATTTGCTAGTTTTTTATACAATTTTGCTATGTCTACATGGTCGTATGCTGATTTTATGTCAAGAAATACCGCAAGTACCGACTGATTGTGGGTGAAGGCGTTAGTAACAGCAGTAGTTAGGTATGCGATGTTGTTGTATGTACCCATTCCTTTTCTATATGCTGTCTGAAAGTGGTTGAAGTACTTCATATTTTCAAGTTTCCAGTCTAGTCTATTCTTTATGATAATTTCTAACGTTTTAAGGTAACAAGACGACAGGACTATGGGTCTAAAGTTCTTTGGATTGTTAGGGTCCTTGTTAGGCTTTAATATGGGAATGATGGCATATTTTTTCCAGGCTTCGGGGATAGGTTTTCCTTGTAGGCATTCATTGTAGATGTTTAACAGTATATTGCTTGCTTTTTCTCCTAGGTGACTTAGCATAGGATAGTTAACCTCATCCATTCCGGGGGCAGAACTGGTTTTTCCTTTGAGGCTATGTGTTAGTTCTTCCAGATTGAAAGGAGGGTCTGCTGTCTCCAGTGGTTGCAGTGAGAAGTTTGGTGTTATGTTTGTTATTGAGTTGTCTTTTAGTATTTCCTCGGATATTGTGTCACTGGGTATAGGTAGTCTTGCATTCGCGTGTGTGCCACCAAATTTCTTTATCTTGTTCCATATATAGGTTATGTTTGTATTTCTGTTAAGTGTCCCACAGAATTCCTTGAAGCTGTCTTTTTTTTTCTATTCAATTGTTTCTTTGATAAGGCGATTTGTCTCTTTGCTTGTATAAAATTCTGCAGGTTGGGACTGGATCTAAAGTTGCTAATGGCTTTCCGTCTCTCTTTGACAATCGAGGAGCATTCCTGGTCCCACCATGGATTACCTTGTGGTTTTATTTGGTTTGTCTTAGTTTCTGGTATACTTTTTTGAGCTGCTGCCTCCACTATGCTGTGCAGGTCGTCAAAGCCAGCATTCAAGTCTAATTGGTTTGTCATTTTGCCTATCTCAGTTTCATACCTTGTCCAATTGGCTTTTCTGAAGTTTTTCCTAGGAAACGTAGAATGTCTGATGTTTGTGTTGCCCACCAGAGTGCACATTGTTGGGTAGTGGTCACTAAATCCGGGGTCTGGGATGAGTGACCATATTGTTTTTAGAGTGAGGTTGTTAGAGACAAGTGTGAGGTCTAAGGACTTTCATTGGTGTTGTTTGCAAATCGTGTTGGTGCTTCGTTATTTATTATTGAAAAGTTTTTTGTTAATAAAGTTGTATAGGTTAATCCCGCTGTGGTTGTTTTTTTTTGCTTCCCCAGTACACATGATGTGCGTTAAAGTCTCCCATTATTATATTTTTCTTATTGTTGATGTCTATTGTCGTTTCTAAGTCTTGTGGCGAGATGTTATATGGGGTGGGGAGTAAACATTTGTGATGTTAAGATCATCAATTTTGATGCTGAGTGTTTGAAGTTCCGAGACATTGTTGCTATTGCTGTTGATTACGTTAAACTTTATGTTTTTTTTTGACACATGTGGCTATGCCACCGTAGCCGTCGTTTCTATCTTTCCGCATTATGTGGTAATTTTTGAGGTTGAATTGATCTGTAGAAAAAAGCCAAGTTTCGTTCAAAATTAGTAGATCCGGGTTAAATTTTTTTATGATTGTGATAAGATTGGTCCGGTTGGACCGAACACTTCTGATATTCCACTGGATAATGATCAGAGTGTTATGTTGTGTCATATACTATTGTTAGAGGAGAGTGCCTTGTTTACAATTTGCCACTATATGTGGCAACCTATAAAGAACACTCCCTAGTGGTTTTCAACATTTGATCCACACATTCTGTTGGTGTTTGTATCTTGTATTTGGTCGACATTTCTTCTATGAACGTTTTTATTTCGTTGCTGTATTTATTGACGTTTCTCGCGGCACTTAATGTAGGCGAAATTAAGGTAGAAGCGTTGATATTGTTACGGATTCCGTGGGTCCACTAATTTAAACTCACGATAAAATACTTAACGAATTTATTTTCTCACTTTATACACAATTACTAACTTATAACACACAACAAACTAACTATTTATTAGATTCCTTCACCAAATTGTCCGATTTTCAATTTCCACGCGGTATATTCAAATTTCAAAAACTGTCTCAGTTGTCGATGGCTCCGGCTTGATATACTCTATTGACTGCTTCTCGAAATTTCCCCAATGACTATGAAAGCGTACTTTTCATACCAGACAATTCTATTGTCTGATTCTTGGTCTTGACTTGACTAAAAGATGGCGCCTGAAAAAGTCTTTTTAATTTCTGGCGGATACGTTGCGGTTGTGCAGGCAACCAGTAATACATTTTTACTTCCCTTCTGGCGGATAGGCCATTTTTTCTTGACATTGCCCCTTTTCAAATTTGATCGTCCCAGATCACTCTGTTTCCTGTCTGATATCTCTTCAATCGATCCAGATGAACTACTTTCATCTTTCTTCTTAGGAGCTGCGTTGAATCCGGTACACAATGCCATTTATCCTCTTGATGACTGTATAAGGACCTTCAAACCCATGCAAGAGTTAACTGGAGGGGACCTCGTCGGAGTTGCAGAGTATGCATTTTATTTGGCATAGGAAGGATCCGTCTTCCCTTCACGGTGAGTGTCTCTGAGGTCGTAACGAGCTTTCATCCGGTCACTGGCTAGCGTAATCTTACTTCTCACGGCCTTATGAATTCCCCAATAACCTTTCCTTCAGTTCATCCGCGTAGTCCTCTACGTTCGTGGTGCTGTCGTCTGGTGATCCGAACACCAGTCACAAGGCAACCGTAATTCTCGACCAAATAAAATCTTCGATGGTGAAAGTCCGGTGGTGTTGTGAACTGCACTTCTATATGCCATTGCGTAATAGTGGTATATGCTGATCCCAATCTTTGATGTTCAATCCACCATTTTCTGGAGAGAGATGTTCTTCAATGGTGTATTGACTGTCTTGACCATCCCATCAGACTGCGGATGTCAAAACTGTTGTCCTAGTCTTGTGAATACCAAGCAGATCACACATCTTCTGGAACTAGTCTTGACTATCGTCTTCCTTGGTCAGTGTGTAAGCTCTAACGAGGAATTCCAAATCTACTGAAGTTTATTGACTGAATACTTCAGCTACAGTCGATGCTTCTTGGTTTGGAATGTAGAAACTTGTTGGCCGCCTTACTCAAAATAATCCATCGCCATCTATTATGTACTTTGTTGCCCATTGCGTTTCAGGGAATGGGCCTGCAATGTCAACAACAGCGATTCTTTCGAATGGCAGTATATCTTTAACAATTTTTCAGATGATTAAACCAACGTTATATTGTTGCCCGATTTTTCCCCTAGATTCGATGTATGCAGTTGGGGGTTGGCTGGCTGCACTGTGTTTTACATTGTCGACTGCATTTCTTGACATCTTCGCAATAATCCACCCTGTCAAAAACGATCTCAGCTTGCTCAAGGTCTTGTTTACTCCAAGATGGGCTCCAGTTTTACCACCGTGAATTTCTTCCAATACCTTTGCAACTTTCTTCCTTGGTACCAGTAACTGAAGTTACTGTCCTGCCATCCGCACTTTCCACGTGCGCTTTAACAATCCATTCTCAATAACCAGTGAATTCCACTGGGCCCAGAGCTTTGAAAATTATTTTCCTCTGTCCGCAATATCCTGCCACGGTGGTCTCTCGCCGTTATGATACTTTATGAGCCGTAGTATTGCTCCGATGTCTTGATCTTCCATTTGATCTTTCCTCAATTGTTAGTCGTTTTTCCACTGTTCACTTGGTTCAAGTTTAAAATTCCTTATTCTGATAGTGCTTTCGCGATGTTTCATTTTCTTGTCCAAGGTAGCTCGTCGTCGATCTAGGTCGTTGTCGATAATTTGTACCCGTCCTACACGGCACCCAGCGGTTTTTTCTAGTTTCCCGAACACAGTCTTCTTGGTATCACCAGGTATCATCGCAATTTTCGATGATCTTTCTTCCATATTTCCTGGTCTCTTTCTTTAGATTTCCTCATTTCCGTTTTCAGGATGTTTCTATGGTGATCAAACGAAAACCATGTTGACTGATCACATCCATACCCATGATAAAATCATCTTCAATGTCTGCCACTAAAACGCTATGCCGAAACTTCAAATTCCCCTAACTCCAGTTCTATAAGCCTCCTCCCCCGTACAACGGCCATTTCCCCCGTAACTGTACGTAAATACACTCTTCTTCTAAGAGGCATCATCTTCAATCCTTGCACCGAGTTAGTCCGCACCAACGATACCATAGCGCCTGTGTCCACAGTCATTCGAATTCTTCTACCATTGACCTTCCTGTTGATCACCAAACTGTCAGCGGTTTTTCCTAGACTCCTAACGGAAAACAATCCTAGGGGCTCTGTTTTCTCCAGCCAATACTACTGCTCATTAGCAAATTGATATTTCTGGTGCCTATTTTATCTCGATGGTAAACGGAATCGCATTTGGACGCAAATAAGATTTGATTTGGCCATTCCTGCCACATCTATAGCATTTTATGTCCTGGGATCTTCCGATGTGCCGATGTTCTAAAGATGGTCTCATGCAATCGCATTTTGATGACACGACAATCTCGTTTGATGTGGCTATTCCTGCCGAAATCCATGACACAATTTTTATCCTGGAATTTTAACTCTTGAATAAAGAAGACTGTGCCGTAGCACCCTCGTAGCACATATTTTTTAACATAGCCGCTTAAAGAGATATTTATATTTTTGTTGACTCTTTTGTTCGCCTGTAATTCACATAGTTTATTAAACATCTCCTTCAAACGTAAGCGTGAGAACTCTTTGTATGTTCCTCAACCGTTACCGAGCCTATCTTCTGTTTAGAATGGCGCAAATGGAGATTCTATTTCCAGCGCCCTGACGAGTACTTCGCTGCTGGTGGGACGCGTTGGGATATTTTGCACGCGCCCTCTGCAATTCGTTTGTCCCTCAATACCGCTGATAAAGCACTGAGCAGCGAGTTCCTCCCCTAAATCCTTCCGGTTAGCTTCTGGATACGCTGGTGGGTGTACCAGGCGACGTAAGTCTGCTTCGAATTCCTGCAGACTCTCTCCGGACCTCTGCAGGCGTGTCTTGATTTGGGCCTGGTAAAGTTGGCGTCGATGTTGGTCGCCATATCTTCTGTCCAGTGCAGCGACCAAAGTTTGGTATTCCTGCTGTTGGGCCGCAGGAATAGTTTGCAGGAGTTCCAGGGCAGGGCCACGCAGCGCGATGACAAGTGCCGCTGCTTTCTCCTGGTCAGTCCATCCATTGGCAGCAGCCGCTGCTTCAAACTGGCGGTGGTACATCGTCCATGTCGTTTGTCCATCGTAGGTCGGGGCTTTAAGGTTCGCAGTTCCCGGAACGCCAGGTGTCCTTACTTGTACCTTGGTCTTCTGTAGGTCCATCTCCAACTTTTCTATCTTCTGCTGAAGGCGCTCCTCCAGATCTTCTACGGCTTCTTGGAAGTGGTTCTGCTGTTCCTGGCAACGTTCTTCCAACATTGCTTGTTGCTGTTCCCCCAAGCTTTTCTGAAGTCGAATTTCTTGATTTTCTAAAGTTTTCTTAAGACGGTCCTGATCTTCTTGTCTTTCTTTCTGGCGGCGCGTTTCTATATCTTCTAAAATTTCCCTCCATTCATTCTTCTGACGAATTTCTAAATTGCCTAAAATTTTCTCAAGCCGGTCCTGTTCTTCTTCTTTGTCTTGTTGTCGTTGAATTTTCAAACTTGGAAAATTTTTTCAAGCCGGTCCTGTTCTTCCTGTTTCTCTTTCTTTTGACGGGCTTCTAAACCTTCTAACATTTTCTCTTGATTTTCCATAAGTATTTTCTGTAGATGGTCTTGTTCCTCTTCTTTCTCTTTTTCTAGTCGGGCTCGCTCTTCTTCTCGTTCTTTACGGAGTCTTTCTTGCTCTTCTGCTTTTTCTTTTCTCAGCCTCTCTTGTTCTTCTGCCTTTTCTCTTCTCATATTCTCCATAAAATCGCCCAATAATTTGCTTACTTCCTCCATTTTCTTCGCTTGCTGTCTCGTACCAACCATAAAAATTCCCAAATTCGGTGTAAAAATCGTCCAATCCACTTAATTTCTCTTAAAATCCTCTTGAATCCCACCTTCTGACACCAATTGTTAATGATTCCGTGGGTCCACTAATTTAAACTCACGATAATAATACTTAACGAATTTATTTTCTCACTTTACACACAATTACTAATTTATCATACACACATTACTAACTATTTATTAGATTCTTTCAAGTTGTCCGATTTTCAATTTCCACGCGGTATATTCAATTTTTGAAAAACTGTCTCAGTTGTCGATGGCTACTACCTTGACGGGTCTCTATTGATAGCTTCTACACGTCAATTTCGGAAATCTCGGGAAAGCGTACCTATCTTCATACTAAGACAATTCTATTGTTATAATTCCTTGTTTGTCTCATACTTGACTTAAAAGATGGCGCCTGATAAAAGTCTTTTAATTTCTGGCGGATACGTGTGTTGATTGTGCAGGCAACCAGTAATACATTTTTTAATTACATTACATTATTTAATATCGTGTACTTTGCTCCTGTACTTTTCTTACTGTTTGCGGTATGACTATGTTGCTACTAGAGTTTGTAGGTATGGTCCAGGTCTGAGTATTTGATCTTATTAGTTGAATTTGGGAAATAAAGTAATGTCCTCCTTTTGCTTTTTAGATTAGTTTGTATTTATTTTATTAGAGGCTGCAGCCATAATATATGTCTACTTCCTTCTTGTTGTATTTAACCATTTTTCTTGTGATGAAAAGGGACTTTTTTCCGTATGTGGCTTGGCCAGTATTCTGGAAAATCACCCCGTTAGGAAAAATGGGGTGTTAGAATTAAAACTTTTATATTTTTCGTTCGCTTCGAAGTAGGTAAAAATCAAATGCCATGGCTTTTTTGACAACCAACTGCCTTTCAAACTCCATGCAAGTTGTTGAGCTGGAGCGATGTTCGTCGGAGTTGCAGAGTGCATAATTATTTGAGGCTAGGAAGGATCCGTCTTCCTTACGGTGAGGTGTCTCGCACTTTCCAGTTCTAAGGCTTCCACAATTAAGGCATTTTTTATGAACGTATGACAAACAGTTAAAACATTGCGTAACGGGTGGAACGTATGGTTTTATCTGCATGTCCAAGCCAAAACCTGGATGTCTCTAAAGCAGTCTTGTGCCCTCAAATGTAGCATAGGACTGTGGATTGGTATGTATTCTACAGTTTTCTTTTCTATATAACTTTTCTATTCAGTCGTGTGCAGCTTATTAGCCTGCACGTCTCTGCTGCGTAATATTCTGCACTATCGTCTTCATGGAGAACATTTTTGGTATCGCCCTGACGATGCCTTTACATGATCGTTGTCATTTTTGGGAATGTCCTCAATGTCGTAGCCTAGGTTTTTTAAATGTTTTTTTGTAGAAAGTTGTTCGCCGCCTTGAAAGAATCAAAATCTACACCTAATCTATTACGTCCTTTTGATGTTAATTTAAAAATGTTACTAAGTTTTAGATCAAAGAATATCTTTAGCAATTTGCAGATGATTAAACTGTGACTATACAGCAAAAAAATCGTTTTTCTGTTGCCACGATGTATACAGTAAAAGGGGTTTTATCTTTTAGCTGTATATATATGGGTCTAAAGGAGGAGGCGAATCGAACGCGAAATTATGGGCCCAGTTTTTTGGGGTCTAAATGAAGAGTTCGAAAATCGCCGTTAGGGAGACTCCATTATTTTTCGGCCGCCGCAAAATACGCAATTATGAGGACAATAAATGGAATGATACTTTATGAAACTATTTAATTTTAGGCTTGACTTCCCAGGAGGTGAACACAAATGTTAGTATTTTTTTTTCGCGTTGTCACTTGTTTCAAGTTTCACACACGATTGATTTTAACTTCTTGTTTTATTTTATGTGAAAACGGCTTTGCGCACCCTTAATTCTAACCTACAAATATTTTCAGTTTGGATTTAATTTATTTTTTAATTTCGCATAAGTAAAATGTATAATATAGTAGGCAACGAATAAATAAATATAGGTACTATAAATAGTAAAATTACTATAAACAATCGTAAAAGTTAACTTTTATCCAGCCTCATCGTACTGCGCATGAGCAAATATATATTTCTTATTTTATTTTATTTGCCTGTACGAACGCACACCAGACGCACACAAATAAGAATTCCTTATTTCTTATTTTATTTTATTCTTATTTTATTTTATTTGGCTGTATGAACCCACCTTAAGAAGACTAAAGCCGAGTCTCATGCATCCGAAATCCGATGACACGACGATCCGACGGTGCTCCTATTGGCCGAAATATTTTGACACCAATTTTTATCCGACAATTTTAACTCTTTGAATAAGAAGACTAGTCTTCTTATTCAAAGATACCTCCAAACAGTGCCGTAGCACCCTCGTAGCACATATTTTTTTAACATAGCCGCTTAAAGAGATATTTATATTTTTCATAAATCTTTTGACTACGCCTGTGGTGTATGCAGTGGTATCATACTAATTAATTACGAAAAAAAGCGTAGTAAAATGTATTTTTACACGTTTTGAATAAAATTAGAACGGCAAAGGAGATATCTAATTTTATTCGCTACTTGCAAATTTGTCGAATTTTTATTGATGGGACGCGTCGTCTAATTTTTTACGAAAAACATCGAGAGAATATCGTTTTCCCTCTCACGGATACCCCGTAGCTACAGAACGGACAGACGAACTGTAAATATATGTTTTCCTAGTTTCAAAGATATTAATAAATAACTAAAAAAAATATGTTTTTCGGCCTTTTTAAAAAAAATATTAAAAATACAAGAAATATCCTGAAATCAAAACTGTATTGGGTATTTACTGTCGTAGTGGGCCCGTACTTACTTTGCTACAAATATCGTAGTCTTAAATCATACAGGCGGGTGTTCAAAATTCTATGCCAAACTTTCTAAAATATAAAATAGTTTTTCTTCGTTTTTTAAATGGAACACCCTGTATATTATTTCTTTGTCAGATAGAGAATTAAAAAGTGAACACTTTTTATATTTAAAGTATTTCAGAATTTTTAACGGTTTTGCGGATATATTCGTGGTATTGTATTTTATATTACATACATGATTACATAATATGGGGTTTTCAACAATATTTTTTTACCAAAGCCACCCAATGATTTTTGTATTATATTTTGCCGTTCAAAGAGCTATATGTAATAAAACAGAGGGAATATATGCGAAACCTCTAAAAATGTTGAAATACTTTAAATAGAAAAAAATATTTATTTTTTAATTCTCCATCTAACTACAGGGTGTTCCATATTAAAAAAAAAACGAAGAAAACTATTTTATATTTTAAAAAGTTTGGCATACAATTTTGAACACACTGTATGAGATTACGATATTTGTAGCAAAGTAAGTACAGACCAACTACAGTAAAAACCTAATATAGTTTTTACTGCAGGACATTTCTTGTATTTCATCCCGATTCCCTCACATTTTTTTGAGCCACCCTGTAGAAATTAAAATATTTTCCTGTAATACATCCTAATAACTTTAGGTTTGCGCTTAAACAAAATTCACAAGTTTTTTATTCTAGGAGCGACAGAGATGCCCGACGCACTATTGCCGGACGACCCTGTATAAATCCGTTAGTATCAAACTTAAAAATTAACATATTTTTTAAGATATATTTCGATTTGAACGAGATTTGTGGTGACAATAAGACAATGGTTTTGCTAAGCGCATTAACATCCAACTTTCACACAAAAAAAGTAGGGGAATGGTGAAAACTACACCCACCCCCCACCCCTACGTATATTTTAATAGAAATATTTTCCAACTTTACCGACGACTGATTTTTTTTTCGTAAAATGGTCCTCCTAGTATTTACTACATTTTTTGTGTTTTGTTAGGGACTTTACATGGGCTTAAAGTTTGATGCCCTCTAATACCGTATGATCGAAAAAAAACGGCGTCCAGTTGGCTGGGAAATGACAATCGATGACATTTCCTATATAAATTTACATATAAAATGGCAGCGATCTTTATTTCATAGCCATCGCTGACGCCGTTTTTTCTCGATCATACGGTACAATCAAAGCAATTTTATATTGAGGTAAATTGTATTCAACGAACTTAATTTGATTTTTAAAATATGTAGTGGTTTTATGTATGGAATTTTTGGACACCCTGTATATATACATGTTTTTTAATTTTAAATAGTCTGATTTTATTGAAAGAAAAATATATATTTATCCAGTTTACTTTTATTAATACATATTTTTTCAGCAAAACTGCCCGTAGGTTTATCACAAAAGAATGCAACATTAAACAAAATATAAAATGGTTTAGTTATGCTGGCAACTAGATGGTAACAATAAGATCTGTACTGCTGCCCTTGTACAGATCCCACCGTTAGTTTAATTGTCTATACAGTTATTAAATTTTCTATTTCTTCCATTCCTTCTTTTCATAATCCCATTTGGAGGAGATACCTTCAATAGGATTGACACGCAAATCAAGCATACGTGCTAGTTGAGCTTCCCTATTCTCTTTCTTGAAGGTGTCAGGCAATGGGGCATACACTAAAAATTAAGGGAATACATATACATGACCTCTTTGCAAGTTCTTTGTTATCTTTACCAAAAGCTTTCAGGAAGAAAAAGCACCAAATTCCAGCAGACAATATTATAAATCCAACACCAAGAATATATTTCCATTCGCCAGTTGGTGCTTGGAACTCAGAAAATGTCTGTCTAAAAGAAGCCCTGTAGATAGCTTTTTTTTCTTCTAAAGAAAGCTTGCTCCAATCTCCTTTCTCTTTTTCACGCAAAGCCTGTATGGAAAATTAGCATTAATCCAAATTGTAAGCTTTTTATTGTAAATGTTGTAAAACATACCAGGATGTCAGCATTGGGTTCCTTCCATCTAATAGCAGGAAAAGGAAAGTCAGCCCTATCAATATAGGTGGGTTCTCCACTAAAACCTTGTCCTACAATTTCTCTCTTACCAATTAGTTTTCTTGTAAATGAACCAGCAACATTAGCACTCATAGAGGCAGTCTGTACTGAATGTTTAGCAGCAACATTTTTAAGTAGTTGTTTGCAAGTGAGTGCTAACAGGTTGTTAGCCATTTTCGAATTTTACTAAAAACAAAGTAAGAGTTGCTGTATAAAAAATATTACAAAAATACTCTAAAAATATTAGGTTAAGGATATTATTATGTAATCCCATATTTTAAAGTACTTTATTAGAATTAAAAAGTAAATATTCATTAAAAATTGATTTGTATAATATTATTATGAGTAAGTGCCAATAATTTTACTAAATAATACAAAAAAGTAACAATATGAACAAGGATACTATGATTAAAATGTTAGATAATCAAAATCGAAGTATGTATTTACTACAAAAAAAAAACAGAAATTTTTGGAAACATATTACCAATATATTATCGTCCTGCCTTTAGATTTTGGAAAAAATTATAAGAAAATATCAAATTGCAGTGTAAAAATGAAAAAAAACTTAAAATCGACTCACCTTGGAAATCTGAAAATGGCGATAAATTGTCACCATAGATTGTCACAATCACAATTCACAATCTATACAGACAGCGTTGCCAACAGTAAAATAGAAAAAGCCGTAACAGAGCTGCACAATATGACGTCACTTGGACGTCACAGTGGTGAAAATTTGATAGTAGCCGAGGCTCTTGCGAATAAAAATTGACTGTCTATCGACACAAAGTTGCACGTTTATGTACATTTTATGGTTGCACGAATAAGTTTTGGTTGCTTTTGTTTGTTTTTTAGTCTTTTTTTGGTGATGAATCTTTCTTTTTTAATATAAAATCAAATTTGATGCCTTTTTTAGGGAGTTGTATGCAACTAACGATAGATGTGACGTCACATTGTCGTACAAAATAAAAAAATGCCTCTATGTAAAAGTACGGATGAAAAGTTATAACTCTTCGAACCAGTTAAAACTAGTGTTGGGAAAATTCGAATTAAATAATACGACTAATTCGATAGTAAATTAAAACTAACTAATTCGAATTATCTTTTTCGATATATCGAGATAAAAATTAGTAGTATTTTATATTATATCTATGGTAACCGAATTACAAATGAACATAAAACCCTTGATTATAGATGATATAGATAGACAATGATCGGATGCTTTGGGGCTCTGTTCACCAGGTGGCGAGGGCTCCTCAGAAGTTTTCGTATTCCCCTACGCTACAATCTCGAATTTTTAGGAAAAGTGGGATTTGTCACTCTCTAATTGGTCGATTACTAGAGTTTCCTTATTAGGAATGATTTTACTTTCCGTTAGTTGGGGTCATGTTAGAGTCTTTCTTAAAAACAATGAGTATCTAAAAAAAATTCTGGGCTGAATATTTAAATCAGAGTAATAACAAAATTCCCAACATTCCATTTATTACCAAAAAGAATAATTCGACTGCATAATTAAGAAAATAGAGACGATAAACAATCGAACAAATTTTGAACGAAAAAGGAGCGCGCGCAAACTGTTGTTGATGAAAGATGAAACCTAACCTCACGCGATACTTCAAAACAAACAATCAAAATCTGAAAATAAAAGGGAAATTCAGAAATTCCTAGGCCAATATTGATTTTCCAGGCATATATTGCGTTCAGAACTATTGTGGAACTACCGAAAATAATAGGACTGGTAAGTACTGTAATCTACTGTAGCAAAAATTATAACATTTCTTCGATATAAATCTATGTATGTTTTTGATCGTATTTATCGTTTTTTAATATCAATTATGTTCTGTTTTAAGGTTAACACGATTGCCATTGTCATAGAATTAGTGACCTAACAGTTAAATTAGTGCATACAATATCAAAATATATTGCTAGAAGCAGCAAGCTAGAAAATATACCAACCAGTCAACTATGAATGATTTCAAGCTGGACATGCTGATTGAATCCACTAGATGCCCCAAAAATTAGGACTACAAACCCGGATGTTCCTAAAAAGTTGCCGGTATTATGCATACAAGTGTATTAACAGAGGATGGGGTTACGTGATACGTAACAATAGATACCAATTCCTTCAGTTGATCATCGAAGGAAAGATTAAGGGATAGAGAGGATGTCATGGCTTGGTAACATCAGAGAGTGGATGGGACTCAAGACAATGGAAGATCTACTCCATGCAATATTAAATAAAAAAGTGGACTAATGTGCTCATGCACATCCATTAGTGGATTTGCAGCCGAAGTCTTAAGAGACTGACAGCTAACATTAAATAGTGATTTGACAGTGGTTATCAGTGCAAAAAATGTGATATGTAATTGTTTTCTAGTGATAAATTAATGATTAACTAGAAACTTGGTTTGTGTTGGAACAAAGGAAGCCTTATTTTTTATTATGATAAGTTAAAGAAGCGGGTTTTTGTTCTACAAAGATATAAGGTATGCTTGATATACACAATTGGTTAGGAAAAAAAAATAAAATTAAATAATAAAACTACATACCTAGTCTTATTGAAAATGTTTTCTTTGTAAGTTTAAACTCATTCTAAATCCAAGAGAAGATACCGATATCTAAATTCAACTAAATTTTACTTGATTTAAACACATAAATATAATACCTACGTACGTACTAATACTTACTACAACAAGTTTATGAACCAAATTGATGGAGTGATTTTAGTATTTCAATTTGTTCAATTTTTTCTGTTTGTCTTAGTCTCTTGAAAAAATATTTTTAATGAAAAATAATTTCACAATGAACATCACAAAGATAAAATATACATACATACATATATCGCAACCCTAGTGAATCAAAAGAATTTTAAACCTCCTAAAGTTTTATAAAAAAAAATACAGTGTATCTACACAAGAAATTACCATTTTTTATAAGAGTATTAAGAACAGAAGATAAATATTAGCAATTTTGGCGGCTTATTCTTAATTGTAAACTTCAGAATAAATCTTTATTAATTAATAAATGTGTTTAAAATATATTATAAATTCTTACAAACAAACAACTTACGGGTTCATACACTAACACTAACATTATGATCTTTAGTTCATACAAAAATCCCATAGAAAAAAGTACTTGCAGTTTATCCCCAATTTTCCAGTCATTCTTCCTTTCCCTATAAACCTTATTGAATAACATATATAAACATTATCGAAGTATCTAATATACAGTATATCCCTGGATTGTCTTTACAGAAGCAGTTTTTTATTAACATTTAAAAAAAATGCATTTTTCATAAAAAGATTTTGCTTGTCTAAATGGTTAATCCCGTTTATTCTTTGTCAAATTTCCACACTGTTTTAGAGAAAACTTGGGGGACATACTGTAGGCAAATTTTCCAAATTGTTTTCTTTTGTTTATATAGATAAATATGGTCTTTTGTTCATATTTACAATAAAAATACCATTCAAAATTAAGAAAAAATATTTTTTTCCATTGATTACACTTATTAAAATATGTAGAAAAATTCTTCAGGAAAACTAAAACTATTTTCAATGCGTATAATTAAATAATTCTTATATTTTATATTTCTAATACAGATCTAATTCAATTAATACCTTGTATCCTTGTCTTGTATTCATATACAGGGATTAATAGATATAAAATAATCTTCAATATTGAAAAAAAAATTCTGTACAATTTAATTTCATTTTATTGAAAACATTCTTTCTTGTGCATCTGTTTGGAAGTTAGCTCAAAATTTTATTTAAAGATATAATAATATTAAAATAAAAATTTCTCTGTCAAAAATTGCTTCTTTATATATTTTTTGCATGGAAATAAAATTTGTGCCCGACCAAGGTTAAATCAAGGTTAAAAACTCGGAACTCGGATTCAGAAAAGAAAGTTAAAAATATACTGAAATATACTATTAAACCTAGATCCGCCCATCTCCCACCATTTTAATTGAGGGGTAAAATTCTTGGCGATTTTCATTCATGTTTAAGGTTCAAAAAAAGGCCGCATGGTGGCAGCAGCTCACAATACCCCTCATTGTCAGACTATATTATATATAGACAAGGATAAAACATAACCTCTTATGGACAGATACGAATATTAGTAATGGCACAGAATATCTAGCTACGCAACAGAAGCCTCGTTACATGTATAAAATCGTAGGTCTCAAAAGGAGACAGGCTTTAAAAGCCTGTCTCCAAATCAGATATTTTGATGCGGTAGTTCTACTACTACATAACAGAGGGCGATAAATTTAAAAGAAAACAGTTTTTCTACAAACAGAATTTAAAAGAATTTTTATGCAGTATTGCCATTGTGTAATTTATATTGTAATATTTCCTGATAAAGCCCTAGTTTCAAATTTGCTACATCATTTTAAACATATTAAAATAGATTAGAGCTCTTTTCAAACGTTTATATTTTTTACTCATCATGTTAGTTGGAGTTAAATCTTACGAGCTCATTTAAAATCACTTCCTGACGTTTGATTCTAACTCAATCCTGAATTTTGATTGTAATTCGGCGACAATATAATAATTATTGTCCTACTATTATGACACCACTTCCTGACGTTCGATTGTGTTCATACCCGTATGATCGGGAAAAACGGCGTTAGCGGATGTAACTGTGAAATGAAAATCGCGTCAAAATTCGTCTTTTTCCCAGCTTTTGGACGCCGTTTTTCGGTATCATACGGTATTGATACATACTTGCATATTTTTCATGACATTGCAATATTATGGTACCATGAAGCATATCAAGTGATACCGTAATATTGTACCTTATTACGATACATGGCGTTCGATTGGGCTTAAACTTGGTATATTACGTATCTTCAGAGATATTGTAATATTATGGTACCATGAAGCGTATCAAGAGGTACCATAATAGTACATAGAGGTACCATATACGATAGAGGTACCATATACGATACCATTTCCTGGCGTGCGATTGGACTTATACTTGGTATAGTAAGTATCTTCGATGACATTGTAATATGATGGTACTATGATGCATATAAAGTGGTACCTTAATATAGTACCATATTACGATACCACTCCCTGACGTTCGATTGGGCTCATATTTGATTATACTTGCGTATTTTTGATGACATTACAATATTATGGTACCATGAAGCATATCAAGGGGTACCATAATGTAGTACCATATTACGATACCATTTCCTGGCGTTTGATTGAGCTTAAACTTTGTATACTACGTAATTTCGGTAACATCGTAATATGATGGCACCATGGAGCAAATAAATTGGTACCTTCTATAGTACCATATTATGATACCACTTTCTGACGTTCATTTGGGCTCATATTTGATATATACTTGCATATTTTTGATGACATTGCAATATTATGGTACCATGAAGCTTATCAAGAGGTACCATAATAGTACCATATACGATACCATTTGCTGGCGTTCGATTGGGCTTAACTTGGTATAGTAAGTATCTTCGGTGACATTGTAATATGATGGTACTATAATGCATCTACTATGATGCATATATAAAGTGGTACCTTAATATAGTACCATATTACGACCACTTCCTGACGTTCGATTGGGCTTATATTTGATTATACTTGCGTATTTTTGATGACATTGCAATATTATGGAAGCATGAAGCATATCAAGGGGTACCATAATGTAGTACCATATTACGATACCATTTCCTGGCGTTCGATTGGGCCCAAATTTGATATACTTGCGTTTCTTTATAAAGATTTGTTTAATTAATAATTTTAATTTATTTTATGAATTTTAATTTATTGTACGATGTCGGTGACAGCAACTTTTATGCTTAAGTAATATATTATTAATTGTACCTGTGTCACTTTTTAAAATCTACCTAGGTCTATATAAATAACGTGGCAAACAGAAAAAAATTGTTATTATAGTATTTTTTAGTCAATTAACATTTTTTGTACTGCATTTTAATAAATCGTTTCCATTATTATTAAACGTATATTTCATTACTAACGTTTCAGCATTAATAAATATCACTATCAATCGCCCTGTATATTATTAATTTTAAAGGTAGTTAAAGTTATTTTCTTAGTTAACATAATAAAGTAGTGTAGATATATTAAAAATGTATTTTGAGAGCATATGTTTTCTAATAATATACTTAAAATTAAAACTATTTTAAAAGCCAAACGAATAATTAATATAAGTGTATCTGACAAGAAACGAAGAATAGAAAGGAATTATTATACACCAGAAAAAGAATGGGATGCCAGTTAAAGTCTGTTTGAATCTGGCAACTGTGCATTTTTAGCCGAGCTTCAAGGCCGTCGACGTGCCGTCGATCTACATCGATCCAAAACCGAAAGTTGAAAATTTCCAATTATATTCTGATTATGATATTGTCGCGCCATCTAGTATTTTATTTGTGCAATTTTAGCTCTTTCATTTCGAGTATTTTTCTGTTGCGTAGCTAGATATTCTGTGGTAATGGGCTTGTTCCACAATTTTTTTTTATTTTACCAATCGAAAGTACAACTAAAAAATAACAGATCTACCAAAAATTAGAATTTTATTCGTACGTTTAGTACCTCAAAAACACGTACAAACATCTATTGCGCGAGAAAGGGGCGTGGCCAGCCGCTACGTCATAGCACCACAGGTCGGCTGGCGACCGCGCTCGATACAATGCACAGGTCTGCTTTGCCCGATTACAGAAAGTGTGTTTTAAATTTATAGTATAACGTAGTGTAGTACCCTTGTTTATAATACAAGGGTAGTACTAAAGTCTTTCTTTTATTCAATATTAGTGTAAAAAAGACAAGGAAACGTTGTGTAGTGCCAGAATGCACAAATACGAATAAAAATTCCCCAGAAAAACTATTTATTTCTTTACCGTCCGACATAAAGTTAAGACGAGCATGGCAGCATGCAATGCGAAGACATGATTTTGTCCCTGACAGAGGCACCAGATTTTGTTGTGAAGATCACTTTAATGTAAGTTAATACTTACAAGTAGTGTTTCCTATTTTTTTTAATATAGGTTGAAGAAGACAGAAAATTACATATATGTACTTAAAAACTATGAAATCGGGAAGAATAAAATTAAAATCAGGTGTTATTCCTTACATTTTTGAGTGTCGAAAAAACTTCTTCTGCTTCAAATACTGTAAAGTCAAGAGGATTGGCGAAAAAAAGAGAACAAGGAGCCATTATTAAGGAAATATTAAAAGACGTGAGGCAGGAAGCAAATGAAAACTTTCATTTCGGGACCAATACAGTAGACAAGGATCTTAAAATGCATGATCAAGAGCAATCAAGAGGAGCGCATTTCAAACCATCAAATTTATGCAGCCACATAAGAAATGCTACCGCGTGCTTGCACAGTCATTACACTTTGCTTCTACTACACTTTTTTTCACTAGTATTTATAATAATGCTTTAATTGTTTCTTACTTCTTAAACCTTTAGATAATATCCATATATTTTTTTTTACTTTTTCTTGGGTAAAAAAACATAGTCATCACACTAATTTATACAGACTAGTGCTAGCAAGGCGACTTCAAGAATAAAGTGCCTGATAAAGCCCACTATATTGGAGCGAAACGTCGCATAAAAAAAATCTTTCAATTTATTAAAAAAACCTCATACCCCAGAAAAAGTAAAAAAAATATATGGATATAATAATGCATTGTACATTATAATTTTTTGCATTAATTTTGTGCTCCGGTGTAATTTTTGCCACTACTTGTCATAGTGATTGCTGTTGTTTTAACTTCACATATTATCCAATGGCATTATTACCATAATTTTGTCTGCCGGATCTGTAAGAAAAAAGTACATAGCTTACGTATCAGTTTTTACCTTAAAGTAGAAATATTTTTCTATATATTTATTGTATTACGTCTTTTCGCGGACCAACCTCGAACTAGCCCTAGTCAATCACATATCTTAAAATCAATTCAGTATTTGTCATCTATATATGAAACCACTGATTTTTTCTGCTTCGAGAATTTTTGGCGAGAATATTTATAAATAATTGATCAAAATTAATATATTTTTGTTTTTTTTTAAATTAAAATTTTTAAAATTTAAAATATTTCAAAAATAATTAAAAATATTTTTCTACAAGCGTGTTAAAATGTTTTTCCCCACACTCCGATATATAATAATATTACTTTAAGGTACTAGCGCTTTAAAATTTACTTTAGTCATTAAAGGAAACAAAAAAATATATATTTGAGGAAAGTCTCTTATTTACTTGTACAATTATTATGTATTAATTCAATATTAATTATATTCATATTCTAACTTAATTATATTATTAATATAAACAATAAACAATTGTTAATTCAATAATTAGCCGAAAAGCCTCAAAATGCTAATTAATTGTATTAATGTTACAAATAGAAGAAGATTGCATAGGTTAGTTAAGAAAATGCATAGGTTGCCTTCTTTCATATAGGGTAAATAACCCTTTGTTTTTTTACCCTAGCGAGCCGCCACTGCTTTCCGATACAGATATAGGTATTTAAGCAATAGAAAATATCTTAGAAGGAAAATAAAATAGAAATTAAAAGGTTTACTGAGGTACCTTTGTAACTTTGGTAAAGGTGTGGTTCCGGTGGCTGACCTTGAAGGCCATATTTGCTGCATTTGATCATCGATACTACGCAAGCGCACATCGTCGATGTTGCCAAATTGCAGTTTATTTTCGAATTATTTGCAGTTGAATTTTTTTTTTGAGTGTTAATCAATAATAATACAAATTCTATAATTAATTTTATAATTTCAGATTTATCTTGATATCCAAAATTAAGGTAAGAAGGATAATGAAGATTGTGAAATGAAAGTATTGTGAATATATAAAATTGTACGTAATAATAACAGAGATATGGAAGTGGTTGCATAATAATAACATTTATTTATATATTTACATTAGAATTAACAATTATCATTTACGGATTTTTTTTTTCTTAATGGTTTTAAACTTATTAGAATTATTTTATTTCTTTCAAGTTATTTAATTTCTAGTTATTTACATGCAACAATAGTTTTCATTATATGTATATTGATGTTTTGAAATATTACCATGACGAGTCTTATAGAACAATACACGTCAATGGGAGCTAGAGGTAACATATTTTACCTATAATGTTACTAATATAATATACTTTGATTGTAATGTTTGTATCATATAATTTCTTAAAAATATCAAGTTAGTGGATTAATAGCAAGTTTAGACATATATTTTATCGAAGAGTGTTGATAAGACTAAAATAAGCTTTATGTTTTATCTTTTTCTCTTTAGAAGGGAGATGTTTTGTGTCGTAGAATACATTACAGTATTTAATATCGTGTACTTTGATATTCTTTTCTTAATTTACTGCAATTTCTTGTTTCCTATAATGCCAAATCTTGACAATATGGTGAAGGTTGAGTTTTGATCTTATTAGTTTTCTACCTGTGCTTATACAAGACCAAATTAAGACTTAGTTTGTGATTTATATTAAGATCTTTCTTATAATATTTATTATGTCTTAATCTTAATACTATATTATGCTTTGTCTGGAAAATAAATGTTAAAATATCTTAATTTTGCATATCCTATTACATCCTTCCATTAGGAAAAATATGGTTTATAAATCATATTATAGCTAAGAAAATCACATAAATTAGGTGTAAGAATAGAGAAATCTTAAAGTAGCAGAAAACCTATTATGAACATGACATGGAGCTACAGCATTTAAAAATTAAAAAAAAAGGAAAAACTTGGACATATAATTTCCCGAATTTTTAATAAAGCCCTTTTTAAACGTAGCTAAATAATTTAGAGCAATTAGATTAATTAATATAGTAGGAATCTAGAGTTTTATTTCTATTTAATTTTATTGACTATGAAAATACATAATAAGCGTTCACGTGTTGTGCGAAATATTAAAATAATAATATAAATCCTTGATATAAATAATATACCGCGTACTATGATTGAAAAAAAAAATAGCGTCAGCGATGACTATCAAAATGAAGATCGCTGTCATTTTATATGGGAAATGTCCTCAATCTTCATTTCCTAGTTAACTGGACGCCGTTTTTTCGATCATACGGTATATATTGACAAAAAATACTGAAAAGCACATATTTGTTTTCTACTGAAAATAATTCCAAAATAACTTACAATCTGGCAACATCGAAGATGTGCGCATGCGTAGTGTCTGTGACTATATGCAGCAGAAACTCGTTTCAAGGTCAGCCACCGGATCCACACCATTACCGTAACTTTATTTCCTTCATTTCTGAACTAATAAACTCCTTATTTTTATTAAAATAATCCATTATCATAAAAATGTCCGCTTCTGGAAGATTGACCAAATCAGCTTTATTGAACCCTTCTCCTACCGAATGCATCTTGTGAAAATAAACCAACGAAATAGTCTAAATAACGATAAAATGACAAATCACATTAATTCAGATGAGTGTTTCCGTTACGAACTGATTGACGGCCGAAGTCGGGCGTAGTCACAGGGCGTAGTGGAACTACGTCACGAGGGGGCGTGGCCTCGTCTAGCCGTTACAAACTTTAAGCTCTCATATCTCGAAAACGGCAAAAGATTTCGTTTTGAAATTTTAATGGTGCACTTATTATAATAAGTAGTATCCAAAAACGTTTAAAAAACATACAAATAGGATATGATGGAACAAGCCTATTAGTATAGTACTATTAGTAGTATTCTTTCGTTCTGAATGAACTGAAAATTTTCACTTAAACTGATTTATAAAGGGAATCGGCAAAGAAAGGAACGATCCGATATAGAAAAATCCAGAAATCATTGTTATTTCCTATACCACGTAGGAATAAATCAGTTTAAGTGAAAATTTTCATTTCGTTCAGAACGAAGGAATACTACTATTATTTGGTTCATTTCCATCTCCACTCCAAATAATAACATAATAATAAATAATCATCTCCACCCAAATTTCACCGAACACTAAAATTAATTTTCTTCTTTTATATAAATAATTATTGATTGCAACTGATAAAATAAAATGAAATACGAACCGCACGTAAACAAGGACATACTTATATCGTTTTAGAAGAAGCTTTTATTTTAGATATGAGCTTTTCAATAGGAATTGAAACAATCATAAACTCGGCACTTTTAAATTTAAAACTTTAAATTATGGTTTAATTTATTAAACGGCTTCGGCACAGTTAATAGAATACATTGTATAAAGAATTTTTTTTTAATTTTTTTATTCAGTGATAGAATATAGGTATGGCAATGGTTCAGATTTGTTTAAAATAGCCCCTAGACGAGCACTAGCTGGGACGAATTTATTTTTAGGTTAAATTTATAATACTACTAAATAATTCGAATTATTAATTCGATTGTGAAATATGAATTATTTACTAATTATTCGATGGCTCTGTCGATGGTGAAAATAATTCGATTATTCCCATCACTAGTTAAAACCAATGACTAAAGAATATAAGGACATGTAACGCCCCTATGCGGGCTGCAGCAGAATTTATGACCTTAGCAGAGACCTTAGAGACCTTTCTTTTGGTGGCAAACAATGAGTCATCATTTGGTCGCCAGCGACAATTTTAGCGATTTTTAATAGTTTGTGTGCAGTAAACTTTGTATAAACTTTATTACAATGGTGGGTAATACCCAATGGTGATTAGTTGTTCAGCTTTCAAGTGTAAAAGCAGCAGCGATAAGAAAGAGCCAGGAGTTACGTTTCATAGGTACAGTTCGTCTGGTGGATCTGTGTCTATGAAAGGAATGCGGACAAAAAACATTTAAATAAACAGCAATATATTTTATACGTCGACTTGACGAGCACGTCACCGCAAATCGCTCCGCCCACTCATTTTATTGGCTATTTGCAAATTTCTCGAATTTTTATTGATGGGACGCGTCGCCTAATTTTTTACGAAAAACATTGAGAGAATATATCGTTTCCCCTCTCACGGATACCTCGTAGCCACAGAACGGACAGACGTACTGTAAATAAACAGTCCACTCCAACTTTTTTAGCGTTTTCTTGAATTCGATAATTAATCTTCAACTTGGGAGTAACCGGTGTGTTTACTGAATGCGCCTATTCTCTATCTGACACCAGGCGGATGAAACTGCCATTTGAATTTTGGAAACACGGCGGAGTTTCTGCCAGTAGAGGGATAGATGGCGCTGCGTAGAAATTTCATCTAAAGTCCCTAGATATTCATCTAGGGACTTTAATTTCATCATGATTTTATCAAGTCATCCACAGAGTACACAGAGTATAGTTTAATTAACAATTCGTTTGATTCTCTGTGGAGTAATTGGAGTAGTTGGAGTAGTTGAAAAATATAAATATTTATATAAAATGTTGATAATTTTACAGCGATGTGCTTTGTTACCCTATGAATAAACATTGATATGAAGTTGCTTTCGCCAGAAACAATTATAATTAAATAATTTAATAAAAATTTAATTTCTAAGTGACCCGGATCAGTTAGATCAGTAAAATAAATTGAAAAATAAACGTCATTCCATATCTGGCAATGTCTGTCAGTTTCTGTGAAGTGGAAGTGAATTGTGATTTGTTTTTATGGGAATATTTACGGATTTTTGCGAATTTAGAGTATTTTGGACGATAGGATTGTGAAATTTAAAAGCCAAGTAGTTTCATATATAAGATTAATTAATCCCTGTGATAATTTTTATGAAATTTCTCATAATCAAAACAAATTCTTTCAACAAAATGGCTGTCTCAGAAATTTGGAAGATCATTAATTTTAAAGTTTTATTTAAGTGTATTTATATCGAATCAAGAATTTGTATAACATATTAAAAGCTTAATTTTAAAGGTTGTGCAGTAATTTATGTAAGTGTACGCTTTTAGATAAATATTAAATATACAAATTTGCAAAGACAAACAAGTAATTTTAAAAAGATCATTTATTTATTTAAACGAGTATAATCATTAATCATTAGGTTGAAAATATATTTGTATTTACTTATTTATATATTTTCTATACCCTTGTATTATTTATAAGCCCTATATGTCCTGTTTTATTTGAAAAAAAAATGCTTCGAGTCATCGAGAATAGATTTAATAACAATTTTGTCCCTTGGCTTTGTGTATTATATAATGTGAATTGTAAGATGTTTCTATTTGAATAGGTCATTAAAGTTGAGATTAAAGTTATACCAAATTATATTCACGGTAACTATATGTCTTTTATATAATGAATTATTTATTTATAATTTATAACCTTTTTTATAATTACTTATAACTGATTGTATAAATTCTGATAACTTTTATATATACTTGTATAGTGTTGAATGTGTTATATGTAATTTTATTAACAATGTTATAATAAAATAATCAAGTTACAAATTTTTCGTGTTTTATTCTAATTTCAGGGATAATTTCAACCTAGATTATTAATTTATTTGTATCAAAATACATTATTTTTATTTTGTAAAATGTTTTGTTACAAATAAGTTCATAAAACTAGATTGAAATTACCAAATATAAGTAAAAACTTATGAACTGGCAGTAAAGGTCCATTTAAAAATATGGCATGAACTTTTAGTTCTGCCAGTAGCCCGCTTTTGATCGCTGCGAGCGCGTGTTTCCAGGCTTTAACATAGGAGTTTTCATTTCTTTCAGTTAGTTATTCTATGTCTGACACTGTTGACGTTGACAATGCTGTCTGTGATCTGACATCTGGCATCCTGACATCTATCTGACATATAATAACACTGGTATGTGGTAGAGGTTGTGTTTTGTGTGTTATTTTTGATTTTATAGTTCCTTTGTGAATAGTGACTTATTTTATGTAGGTATATATTATTAATTCTACTTCTAAAATAGGCTACACTTTAAGGGTAATTCAGTAGATTCATTTAATTGTTAGGTTTTTGTAAGAAATTTATTACTATTTATGGATGGTTCCTTATCAGGCGCTTGACAAATAATGTAGTCATTTAATTAATAATTTTATCAGCATAATACCTCGAAGAATACTAATAATCAGCCGTAGCCTAGACGAACGTGGAAATCACGTTCAATTTCAGTTAGTTTTCGTAACATCTATAAAAAAATGCAAATTATACTCGCCAATAATTATCTGTGGTTCAAACTTTAATTTATTTCTTGTATTACTAATTTTTGTACCTTTTAAAAACCCATAATATAGCATTCATTGCTGTTTATAATTAAAAAGTATTTAATTTGTCTGTTTAATAAACTATAGCTGAAAAAAACAGTTATTTTTAGATACTGTAGACTTTTATATTCTGTTCATCTTTTTCAATTTGAATTTCAAGGTGTCAACTGATTTCAACACATCGCTCATCAATTTTTCAGTATTTTTACTTTTTAGATGGCGGCCACAGTCAATGATCTTTGGGTTTCGTGGTTCAGTTGTTGTGTGGCGCAGCCCCAAAAACGAAGACGTAGGATAGATAGGTTAGATTTTTTTTATCAGCTATATTTTATTTGAATTATAAATTTACTAAATGATATTTACTCTAGATCAATGATTGGAAACCCAACAAATTTTGTCCATACTGGGCATATTGGCAGTCGAGATATAGAAATGCCTGGGGATCAAGTGGCAGCTTTACAGAATCAAATGCGAAGTAAAGGAGGATATGATCCCACATTCAAGGTAAAAAATAAAATTTTGTATTATATAATATATGAAACTATTTTTTTTTGTAGGAGGCTCAATGGTGCCAATAGTTGTGATAAAGGAATATTTTTGATGTTATAGTTTTTATTAGATTGTCTTTAAGACACATTTAATGGTTAAATCTTTCACATCAAGCCAAACTACTAACAATTTTTTTATTTATTTGATTTTTATGAAGTGGTGTTTGTAACCGGAACAAAGAATATAGTCTTAATTTTATATTTTGATCATGTGTATATGGGGAATATATTTACAAAGGGTGGGGATTTTTCATAAAACAATTTTATTTTTTACTGACGTGAATTAAGGAGATAAAAAGACTGTTTTAAGTTTCAATTGAGCACATGGTCACGTACTTTTTTGTAGGCTTGTATATATTTATGTTTTTCATTATTAATAGTTTTTCCTATTAAACTATTGTTTTGTAAATACTTTATTAATCTTTTTTTTTGTAATTGGTTAAAAAGAACAAACATGTTTAATTTATATTGAAAACGTTACCTAAACATACGGCTAGGTTCATACTGAGTGAGTTTTGTCCACTCGCCAATCAAGTCTAAACACTTACGCTACAAGCCATGTCGTGCCTAAATTTATCGATAGTTCTTCGAAAAAGATGTGTACAATCAGTCGTCCACTCCCATTCTAAGCTTCATAAGGACTAAACTTCCCACGCCGCCTATTCGCGCCCCTTCGTATTAATGGTAGATCAGACTACAGTGCGACAACGACAACGTAATGAAACCGAAAACCAGCGCTGCTTCAAACTGCGTCGCCCTGTGAATACACTCCATTCATAATGTATAATAGAACCAACTCGACGCGTAGTGGACAAGTCTCTCAATGTGAATGGGGTCTGATGCTTAAGAAAGATTGATTGCTAGGTAGCTATTTAATATGGACTTTGAAGATAATTATAGATACTAGGCTTAATGGATTTTTGTTGAATATAGATTGATATTAACATAATATTACTTACTATACCAAAAACTGCCATACTAAATATAAATTAAGATTGAAATTTTTGAACTCATTTATATTTTATATTATTATTCAGCTGACATTGGAGCAAAATAAATCACGAATTCACCACAATAAACCAAAATACTTTTAACACAAGACGCGCGTTTAACTAACAAGATAGTTAAAACTCTTGAGTTTTTATCTGCTGATGATGATATCATGCCAAGTGTTTTGGTGTATTCTGGTGAATTAATGTTTTATTTTACTGTTGTAACACCAAAGCTTACTGCTTACTGTATTCACCATCAGGGATTGGTTCATATTTAAATTCTGATTCAATGTCGGCTGCCATTTGAAGATCATTCTCTTCTGCCTTTTATTTAATATAAATATTTTTAGAGTCTTATTAGGGCACATTTATACATTGATTGTATTTTTTACAGTGCTATAGTTTAATATAAAATTTACTTTTTGTGAATGTTTTACGCCAAGAGCATATTCATAGAACTTCTAGAAGACATTTTTCAAACTTGGACATAAAAATTTAGGAAGTAATAGATATATTTTTGAACATTGTCAGTACATAAAAAAGCACAAATAATATTATAAACTTGTTAAAAGTAGCTGTTTTGTACTGTTGACTTTTTAAGAGAACACATATAAAGGTACTCTGTCTTATTCATATAGAACAATAATATTCAGACTAATGATTTGGTGTCACGTGAGGTGACCTCAGCATAGTTGATTTGCAATAAAATTATGTTTTTTATATATTTATGTATTATATCCTAAAGATACCTGTACTTGTAAATAAATCATCTATTGAAGTATTTGTTTTTTATTCAATGTATACTAAAAATTTTTTTATATATACTGTTATTCTAGAGAATAGAAACTTAAAAATAATTACAAATAATAATAAAATAAATATATCAGTCTTATAGTAATTAGAAGTAGATACTGTATGAATTATATACAAAAAAAAGATAATATATTATTCTGAAGGATTTTTATGTGTTTTTAAGTGTCGAATTAAGTGAGCTTTTTGTGAAAACCTTTTATTACAGAATTCACATAGGAATGCTTTTTCACCTGTATGTACTAACATGTGTTGTTGTAGCTGACCCTTTGTAGAAAAAGTTTTACCACAATACTCACAATGGAAATTCTTTTCACCAGTATGGATCTTGATGTGAGTGCTTAAATTACTGGAACTTGCAAACCTATTATAATTTAAGAAGTTTTTTATGCAAAAAGTTATTACTTTATTGTATTTACCTTTTTGTACAGTAAGTACATCCATAAGGTCTTTCAGAAGTGTGTATTGCTATAGTATGCTTTGTTAGTTGTTGAGCTGTGGCAAAAGCTTTATTACATGCTAAACATATATGATTTTTCTCTCCTGTATGTATTCTCATGTGAGTATGTAGATGACCGCCATTTACAAATCTAGAAAAGCCATTTTATTTGGTTAAATAATTTTTATATTGTTATACTACACCGCTTTTGACATAGATGGCATACATATGGTCTTTCACCAGTGTGTGTCCTTACATGGTGAACTAAACTTGATTTGGACTTAAAAACTTTTCCACATGTTTTACACTGATGCATTTTCAATATTTTTCTAGATTTCTGGTCAGAATCTTTATCTGTTTCTTCGTTTTCATTAAATATATTAATATCATCAAATTGTACAGTTATATCTTCTTTCTCACAGCTATTTGCATATTGTATTTTATATTCTGATAGATCATTGTTCTCTTCTTTATTAGGTAAATTGTTCTGTTTCTCCATACATCTGTTCTCGACCTTAAAAAAAATAAAGTAAACAGGAGTATCTTTTTGAAATTTCAACATATTTTTATACATTCTTAATTTCAACTACATGTTGTATATTAGTGTCTTCCTTGGGCACCATGGCTTGATTGTTTTCAGCTTCACTGGCCCCATTGCCTGACTGGCAATTTGTGTCACCTTGATCTTTATCTGATTCAATAAATTCAGAAAAATCAGAAGTATTGGACAAACTGTAATTCTTGAAACATTCTCTTAGTTTTGAATCGGACGACTCACACTGGGTTTTAAACTGGAAAGCTATGTTCAAACGTGATACACACCGCTGGCAAATATACGGTGGTAAACCATCACCTTCGTGTACCTTCATAAAGAAATAAACAAGAAAAAAACATCAATGGGAAATCTGGAGGGTATTACCTTGGTATTACCTGTACTGAAGCGCACGCCATTATCAGAAAAGAAAAATGTGCAGGTTTTACTGGATCGAATATCTGAGTTAATTTACCACATTTTTCTAAGCATATCCTACAAATATTATTGATATTCATGGTTAAATAATAATTTAATAAACTGTTTGATTGCAATGTTTTGCTTTCTTGGGCCTCCATTTTTATTTGAATTTGACAGTGACATATGTCGAATGTAGTTGACCGTTGACCACAGATTGACACTTTATAATTATCTCTTCTTCTTAAGTGTTTTGGATCAACTACAGTTGCTACTGTGGACTTCAGAACCCTTGTTTGATGTCGGCCTTGTGGTCGAAATGATTGCGTCGCTTTCTAGTAGACGCAAGGTCGCCGGTTCGATTCCGGCCTCGGACATGGGTGTTAAATGTGTGTGTGAGTCTGTATTTGTCCAATTTTAAACGCTAATTAAATAATAAGAAATAAGCTGGCTGAATGTCGTAATAGACAAGTGGCCAAAAATAGGAAAAAAAACCCTTGCTTCAGAACAACCTCCTTATAAAGTTATATTTGAAATGGTAAAGGCACGCCCAGATCCCATTGTTTTAAATTTCTATAAAATTTGACCTTGAAAACAACATTATGGGTGCCGAGTCAGGGCCGGATTAAAACGTATCAAAAAATTTCACAGAAAATAAACTATTGATAGACAGGGTCATATTAAAAAAATACTGTAATTGACTGAAACTGAATTTTATTTACACAATACTTTTATCTAAACAAATGAATCGTTAACCGCGCATACTCCTCGAAAAGTAACAATGAAAAAATTAATTAAACATTTAACTGTAGAGAATAGATAATTAATTAAAATTAAAAAACATGCCAGGAGTTACAAACAAGAATTAAAGAAATACCCAATAAAATATCTATTGAACAATCTTAAGAGGCTACATACAAAGCAAATTTTGTTAATATTCATCATAATATGATAATAATATCATCAAGTGCAATTTATTTTATAATAGTTGTCGTAATAATATTGTAGGTTTTAAGGACGTCTAATGTTGTTATGGTAAGAGGTATCTTTACCAATGGAAAGCAGTCCCTAGCTTATTTTACAAGCTTTTATTTAACTTGCTTTGTATACTCTGTTTTTTTTCTCAGGTAAGATTTCGACAGACGATGACAGAAGAAAAGCAGATGACGTCCTATACCAATCTATTTATTTTACTAAAAAAAGTTTCTAATAATTTTTAAGTTAGCGATGGATGGGTTTAAATATAAATTCGTCATGCGTCGTCACTTGTTGTTTTTAACCAGTTTTATTGGTTTATTTCAAAAATGACAGATCGTATTTCAATTTTATTGGTTTGACCAAGGGTTAGACGAAACGATGGACGACAAACGGACGCCGATGCGTATGAACTCGCCTTTAGATTTTTGACGTTTGTCAAAGTCTTGCCAAATTATAGGTTATAATGTTGTGACAACTTTTGTCAAATACCCTGCGGTTTGAAAGATGATGCATTTTAATTCGTGTTATTACTGTTATTACGTGTGTTTTGTGTCTTTTGAAGTCATGTGGAGGAAAAATCGAGTGAAAATTAACTGTAGAACCCAGAGCACAGTTTATGGTTAATACTCGCTGCCCAGGCAGAAAGTCTTATACAGATACACCAATAAAGTTACTATCAATAAAGTTCGTATACCATCTCGTCGTAGATAAGTGCATCTCGAATATGGTAGGACCATACTAAACACATACTAAAAACTGGAGTAGCTATAAAATATCGACATCACACGATAGATAAATAATGGATTTTAGTACTGCAGAAAAATAATGTCAAAAGGTACTGGTTTAAAAAAATTCAGATTAAAGTTAATTAATCATCCTGTGAGGTATAAAGTTTGGTAAGTGTTATTATTAATAAAATAGTTTGTTTTATTTATGTTGTTTTATTTATTCCTGTGGAATATTACAAATTTGTATTATTTGTACATAAGTTATATTGATAAATATAATCATAAATGCCGGAAGTTTCATAAAGCTTGAAAGTAAGAAATAGTTCTTTTTTATATTTTTTGGTATGTGGTGTCTTGTTTTTGTTTGTTTTGTATTAACACATACCGGTTTTTAGTAAATAAAATAACTCGATTACATTTTTTCAGTTTTATACAGTTTTTTTCACAATATTTTGAAGTTACTTGTCAGTCAAATTTTAAATACATATATTAATTTCCTGCTATGCGTTCCAGTTGTACCAACTTATTTCTTTGTAAAATAAAATAAACTACTCTGAAATTAAAATGACAGACACATCTATCACTGTCAAGGATCTTCTCGTTGGAATGACAGATGACAAAACAAAAATGAACTGTCAAATTTGACAGCTGTCAAAAATTTCAAAGTTGTCCGATTTTGATAAAAATCTATATATAGGATGGCCATGGGTTAAAATGAAAAAAAAATTGAGCTGTCAAATTTGACAGCTGAAAAAAAAATCTCAAAGTTGTCCGATTTTGATAAAAATCGATATATTGGATGCTCCCTACCCCATAGTCGGTTTTCATTTTATCTGTCTCACATTTGAACTGTCAAATTTGACAGCTGTCGTTTTTTTTTTAAGTTCTCCTTTTTTAATGAAAATCGATATACATATTATTACTATTATTAGGATGCCCATAAGAAGTTATTTAAGAAAAAGAATTCTTTAAGTGTGTGGCACTGAGAAACCAGCATAACTAAAAAGTAAAAAATAAATTTAAGAAAAAAAACTTTTTCAAAAACAAGGTTTTATTTAAATACATTAAAAAGAAAAAAATTAACTTTTATTATGGTCTTATAACGTCATTACAGAATTTTATATTATATTGTCAAGACTTAAATAGATGTCAACTTGGGTTTAGATCAAATTGGGAAAAAACAATTTGATATAGGCCCAAGAGATCGGTTACCTGCATGACATCGACCCAGATATGTTTTTAAATAACATTAATAATTAAACAATTAAAATACAACAATCTCGGGTCGATAATCAAACGCAGGCTACCAAAGTTCGATTGCCTCATGGTCATAGCCGGGTGAATGTAATTAGATGAAAACAGATTGAACGACGTAACCGGCGATGACCACGAGGGATAGAAAATATAAAAATGTATGCTGAAGAGAGTCGAGGAGTGAGTCCGTCGATGTGAGTCGCATTATTACGGTCAGTAATTCGCGTTATCAGTCCGTTAGCAGAAGACAGCGCAGACTGAAGATGTTCCTGTAAGTACTTATTTAAGTAAACCGTTAAGTCTTGGCATTCTCCGAAATTGTTATATACTGTGAACTTAATATTAAATAAATGCACATTTTGTTCAATGGTTGTTTTGATTGAGAGAGAGAACCTGGTATAGCGACCCTAGCAAACAACCCCCAGCTAGGTCGCGACAATATAAACACTACTCTATTACAAAAACCAAATAATATACAAGGCTTGTCGCGAGATGCGAGATTTGAGTGTACAGTTGCACTCATAAAAATCTGGTACGACAACTTTATCTTGTAATTCCTGTAATTCTTGTAATTCCAATATCTTGTAAACCTATCATTATTCCCATCCAGTTTATATATATAAATTCATCCAGTTTAGAGGAACATTTAAAAAACTTTGTGTCCGAATATTACACACGGGTACTGAAAATTGCAAAAATGATCTGGCAAACATCTTATTAAAAACGGCAGAATAACAATAATACAATTTGATAGACAATTAAATTATGCACCTGATTCTCCTAAAATCTACAGGGCGTTCCATTTAAATTAAACAAGTTATTGCCGTTTAAAGCTAGTAATTATTTAAAATAAAATTTTAGACACTCTGTATAAGGTAGTATAATTTTTATTATTGCAACACAATAACTAATCAATAAATAAACTTCAGTAAATATTTAGTATTAAAAACTTTGATACACTCAGAGAAATAAAGCCTTAAAATTTATACTGCAATTTCTCAAAATTGAAAATATTTCAAAAACGGCGAGGTTTAAGTGTAATAAACCTTAATCAAATTTACCTTTGTTTTAATCGTAGAAACTAAAAATTCAATAATATACAGGGTGTTCCATTTAAAAAAATACAACTTTGATATTTTTTATTCATTTGGGACACTCTGTATCTTGTAAAAATATTTTTAAATTGTAGCTCTAATAGTCCTTCAACGAAACTAAAACTTACAATTTGTAAAAATCTAATCATTTAACTACAATACTCCGTGTCGTATGTGGTGAACAACCCTGTATTTACATTAGAATTAAAAATTATCATTTACGGATTTTTTCTTAATGGTTTTAAACTTATTAGAATTATTTTATTTCTTTCAAGTTATTTAATTTCTAGTTATTTACAGGCAACAATAGTTTTGATTATATGTATTGATGTGAAGTACTACCATGACGAGTCTTATAGAAAAATACACGCCAATGGGAGATAGAGGTAACATTTTACCGATAATGTTACTAATATAATATACTTTGATTATAATGTTTGTATCATATAATTTCTTAAAAATATGAAGTTAGTGGATTAATAGCAATTTTAGACATATATTTTATCGAAGAGTTTTGATAAGACTAAAATAAGCTTTATGTTTTATATTTTTCTCTCTAGAAGGGAGATGGTTTGTGTCGTAGAATCCATTACAGTATTTAATATCGAATACTTTGATATTCTTTTCTTAATTTACTGTAATTTCTTGTTATAATGCCAAATCTTGACAATATGGTGAAGGTTGAGTTTTGATCTTATCATCTTATTAGTTTTATTATACCTGTGTTTATACAAGACCAAATTAAGACTTAGTTAGTTTCTGATTTGTGATTTATATTAAGATCTTTCTTATAATAATTGTTATGTCTTAATCTTAATACTATATTATGCTTTGTCTGGAAAAAAATGTTAAAATATTTTAATTTTGCATATCCTTCCATCCTTCCATTAGGAAAAATATAGTTTATAAATCATATATGCTAAGAAAATCACATAAATTAGGTGTAAGAACAGAGAAATCTTAAGGTAGAAGAAAAATTAATGCAAATATATGTATAAGCAGAATTAAACAAGGTAATTGTTAATGTTGCTGAAATGTTGCTGTTAATGTTGCTGTTTTTAAGGCCTCCGTAGTTTTGATGGAATCCAAACCAAACCAAACCAAATCAAACCTATTAGGAACATGATATGGAGCTACAGCATTTAAAAATTAAAAAAAAGAAAAAACTTGGACACATCCCTTTTAATTATCTGAATTTTTAATAAAGCACTTTTTAAACGTAGCATAATAATCTAGAGAATTTAGATTAATTATAGGAACCTAGAGTTTTATTTCTATTTAATTTTATTGACAATGAAAATACATAATAAGCGTTCACGTGTTGTGCGATATATTAAAATAATAATGTAAATAATATAACGCGTACTATGATTGAAAAAAAATAGCGTCAGCGATGACTATGAAATGAAGATCGCTGTCATTTTATATGGGAAATGTCCTCAAGCGTCATTTCCCAGCCAACTGGAGGCCGTTTTTTCGATCATACGGTATATATTGACAAAAAAACACTGAAAAGCACATATTTGTTTTCTACTGAAAATAATTCCAGACTATATGCAGCAAAAACTCATTTCAAGGTCAACCACCGGATCCACACCTTTATCAATAAATTAGTTATCGTAGTTAAAATAATTTAGTTACTTTATGCTCTCTAATGGAGTGTAGAGGTTGCGACTACATTCTACACTCCATATGCTCTTTCCACTTCGGTAAGTTACTAAAAATAATTTGGCCGAGAACCGCGGTTTGGATTCCTCGTAAACAAAGAAGAACCGTCCAGATTACCCTGGCAGCTGGCAGCAAAAAAGACACGCCTACTTTTTTTGGGCGGGATAGTCCTATTGAGGAAAGTACCTTATTAACAAGCCGGATAGCTCTGGTAGCTTAGGCCATATATAATATGGCCCATATAATCGATTAAAAAAATTGTAACTTTGTAGAGAAGAATTAATTTTTTGGTTATATTCAGTTTATAATTTATGATTCAGTTTTTGGTGAGGTTATAATACAGTTGAAGCTTTAAAAACACATAATGTATTTAGTCAGAGGTTTAGTGGTGTTTTGTGGTATTCAGTTATATTTGGGAGAAAAAAAATTGTTTATGGTTTTTCAAATTTCTAAAACTTTTACTTAAATAATGTCTGACGCTTGGGAAGAAATACAAGAGGTTCAAAGGAAGCGCAATAGTTTCAGGGAACGCCTAGAGAAACGAAAAAAAGAGAGACAAGATATTCTAGGCTCGAATTTGGTAACCACTAGATTCACTGTAACCAAATCTGAGACTTTTACACCTACTGCTGGTGTAACCGTAAAAGATGAAATTAAAATAAAAACGGAAAAGGCTGTTGACATTGATGACCCTGTAAAAATCGATCCCGAACTCGAGAAAATGCTTTTAAAAGAACTTGCCAATGTAACATTACCTTTACCCACATCCTCTAGTGATTTGGTTGGGAGAATAAAGCCTATATCATCTGCAGAAGTATTGCACAAGCAAGTATGCAATTTATTGCAAAAGTTTTCAATGCAGAAGCTGATTATGGTTAAAGATTCTGTGAAAGATGGACTAGTTTTTTTAGAAGTTGCATCAGTGGAAGTGACTAAGGTACACATAAAAATACATTTTTATATATTTTAAGTTGCACAAAATTTGTTGTTAGGTGAATGCCATGATAGCTGAATTTATAGATGAACCAGAGAGACCAACATTAAAAGATACTTTGAAAAGAAAAAGAAAAGAGACTAGTATAAATTGTGAAGAAAATGATCATGATGATAAAAGAAAAAAAGAAAAGAAAGAACCTACAACAGATATATTAGTTAGAAATCAGAAATTTCCCTTAAACTTTCTATTATACCCTTTATTTTAGTCACTTCTTTCTATGCCGTCTACTAAAGAAAAAGAAACTAAGAAGATTGGGGAGGAGATTATGGACTTGTTAAGTAAACCAACCGCAAAAGAAAGGTCTTTGACAGAGAGATTCAAATCTCAAGGTGAATCGCTGATTTTTATGAACTAACATTTTATATCTGTTTTTTATTAGGAGGAAAGCAACTTATGGAATTCTGCCCCCATGGCACAAAATTAGACTGTGAAAAAAATGGAATTACTGATTGTAAAAAGCTACATTTCAAGAAAATTATTCAGAAACATACAGATGAATCATTAGGCGACTGTTCATTTTTAAACACCTGTTTTCACATGGACACTTGCAAATATGTTCATTATGAAGTAGATAGAGCAGGAAAAAGTACGGACCATCATATGACAATTCAAAATAAGCCTATCGTTGGAAGAGTTGAAAGCACCACCTTGTATCCTCCTCAGTGGGTTCAGTGTGATCTACGTTACTTAGATATGACTGTTTTAGGTCTATATTTTTAGTTTTCTCAATAACCTACCTTATTTTTTGTTCTTTAATGGATTTTAGGTAAATTTGCAGTCATTATGGCTGACCCTCCATGGGACATCCACATGGAACTACCTTATGGCACTATGTCAGATGATGAAATGAGACAACTTGGTATTCCTCAGTTGCAAGATGATGGTTTGATTTTTCTATGGGTCACTGGTAGGGCTATGGAATTAGGAAGGGAATGTTTGAATTTGTGGGGCTATGAGAGAGTGGATGAAATTATTTGGGTTAAAACGAATCAACTTCAAAGAATTATCAGGACAGGTAGAACAGGGCATTGGTTGAATCATGGAAAAGAACACTGTTTGGTTGGTATGAAAGGTAACCCCAAGGACTTGAATAGAGGTTTAGATTCAGATGTTATAGTTGCAGAGGTTAGGGCTACCAGTCATAAACCTGATGAGATATATGGTATGATTGAGAGGTAAGCACAATTTGATTATTATTTATAATTGGTAAATATGACTGTTTTTATCTTAGATTATCCCCTGGTACTAGAAAAATTGAGCTTTTTGGAAGGCCACATAATATACAACCAAATTGGATAACATTAGGTAACCAAGTTGATGGAATTAGACTTATTGATCCCTTACTCATAGAGAATTTTAAGAAAAGATATCCTACAGGCAATTGTATGGCTCCACCACCCGATAATGCACACTAATTTAGTTCGATAACATATAATTAGGTTCTTAAGTTCAAAATCTATGTTTTTTCATTACCTAGTTTTTATGAATAAAAAAATAAGAATATCGAGTTTTTTAATAGTTTTAGATTGACCCAGATTGACCTTGTCAACACACACCTACAAACATGGTAATTTTTTTGATTTCATCTAGATACCAGCAGTTTTATTTAGGTCAGAAAACTATTTTTACAACTTCGGAGAGAATGGTTCAAGTTAAAAATCAATTTTCTGTAAATCTCATAATGCCTGATAATAAAATATTCTTTGGGTAATTACCATTCTTTGTTTATAAAATTTCTCTGAATACCTATATTAATAAATAATTACTAGATTCGTATACATTAGATTGAGGTATTTATTGGTCTAATTAGTATCACTGTGTATTGTCATCTGTATTGTAAATTGTAATAAAGTAAAACAATTAATTATTACGGGGTATATTAAAGGTTTAAACCTTTTCCTACGTACAGAGCTACGTAGTACATATTCGTAATTTAAATGCATTTTTAAATCTATTAACTGCTATTAATTTCAAATTTCTTACACAAGAAATCCAGCCAATCACAATCTTTCGTGATACCCTTGTGATACCATTCTTTTGATTTATTTTGATTCTTAATAGAAGATTATTTTTTTTATCTATGGTTTTGATTACCAAGGAATCGATATTAATTCGCCCGATTATAACCTTTAAAACAAAAGACCATACAGTCGCTATTAGAAATGACAAATGACTGCTCTTTTAATACTTTTAATAGTGCTCTTGTTTTTTGTTCGGCCAGATGACAATCAGCTGTTCGACAATGACAGTTTCGGGTCCGTCAAATCTTTGACAATCAAAATGGCGATATAAGCTGTCCAAGACAAAGGATTGTGGACATTTCAACGAGTTTTTCTTTGGAAAATTTAAGTGATTTGTTGGGAAAAGTTACGGAAACGGGAGTTTATCGGTCCCAGAAGAAGATGTTGACGCTAGAAGTGGCCCCCGAACGTTCGTTAGGCTGTGAACAGTGGGAGTTCGTACTAGGTGGGTAGTGCTGATAGGATTTGAAATGCGTTTTATTTATATCCGAGTCCCAAAAGCTAAAATACTTTAATTTTTCATGTTGCACGTTTATTACGTTTTTTTTTATTTCGTTTTATGATTTTTTTAAAAGTAAATATCATTTTTGACCTTTGATAATGGCGTAGTTCACTGGACTGACAGATAGGTAAGTATAAGTAAAGGCTTTTTTATTATCCTTTTTTATCAATTTGTTTTCTTTCCTGGCTATATTTTTAGATTACCGCTTTTTTCTGTTCACTCATTTGTTATTAAGAGTTTTTTCAACTCACCTTGAATCTAGCCAGTTAAAAGAAAAATAAAATGTGTCAATGACATTGAATTTTCTTTACTATCTTGAAATTTATAATTTTTTCAGATTTTAACCAATGACATCTAAATAATTTGTAACCTGTTGAATAAAACTATAATCTATTTTTAATTTTAGGAATGCATTTCTCTCAGGCTGTTGCCATTATCCAAGCCCAAATTGGTATTATAAAAGGTGTACAAGTACTATATAATGATGCCGTAAGTGCTTCAATTATTTTATGGTATATTCTGATATTTTGTATGCTTATTTCAGAAACCATTAGAAATAGATTTAGTAATAAACTTGCCCCAGGATGGCATTAGGTTATTTTTTGATCCCATATCCCAAAGGTTAAAAATTATTCTAGTGTATAATATGAAATTTGTGAAACTTAAGTATTGGTAAGTTTTATAATATTATCCAAATAATTCTGAGTAATTCTAACCCATGTTTATAGTGGATTAACATTCAACTCTCCTGAACTTCTGCCATCTATAGAACAAATTGAACACTCTTTTGGAGCTACCCACCCAGGCGAATATGACTCTGAAAAACAAGTGTTTACACTGAATTTTCGAGGTTTAAGCTTCTATTTCCCTGTGGACTCAAAATATCAAAAAGGAAGTACACATAATCTGGCATCTTTGCAATTTCCTCCAGGAAATAGTCCAGTAATTATATAGTTTAATCAAGAAAAACTCTGTGGTAATCTATTTTTTTAAGGTGGTTTCAAGGCTTGCAATTTATTCAGGAAGTAGTGTAGATCAGGCTTCTGCCCCAGAGTTACCGTTGAGCTGTTATCATGGGCAATTATACTTGCAAAAAGTGGAAGTGTTGAGAGGTGAAGGTTATACAAAGGGGCTCAAGTTACAGTTGTTGGCAGGTAAGTTAAGGAGATACTAGCAGAACAATTAGTTTTTATTCATTTTAAAGTAAAGTTTGATAATTCACATTGAAATTTTCAGGTACAAACAACAGAATTATCGATTCTACAATACTGAACGTTGAAAGGAAGGTCCTGTTAGGGCAGTCAGCTCAGGATGTTTCTTCTGCATTAGGTGCTCCTCTGAAGGTCTTTTACAAAAGCGAGGACAAAATGAGAATACACGCCCCGAATGCCCATAGAAGGGTCACAACCAATCGAAGTGATTATTTTTTTAATTACTTCACATTGGGACTGGTAAGAACTGTTATTATTCTGTTATATTCAAAACAAATTCCTTTACTATTATACTATAGTTTTATTATTGATATAATATTAAAATAATTGTTGTTTTTATAGATAAAATCCATTTATTTTTTTTGCATGATCTTTATACAAGTTTACGCTATTATCTTTAAAGGAAAGATAAGATTAACTAAGTTCTTTCACTTCAATTTCTGTTATCATGAAAAAATATTTTTATCTTTTTTTATTGTGCACAATTGGAATTTTTTCCTATTTCTTCAAGTTCTCCTTTGAAAATAATCACATGACAACATGGCCAGTCATTTTAACTTTAAACAGTGTTGTCGATAGTTTCAAAAATTAAGAAGTTTCAAATATATTTTATTCTAAAACCTGATTGCACGATTTCAGGATGTCTTGTTTGACGCTCGTACACATTTGGCGAAAAAAATCGTCTTGCATACGAATTACCCAGGTCATTACAACTTCAACATGTACATGAGAAACGAATTCGAATTGCCGCTAGGTGGCACCACTATAACGGCTTACTCAAACTGGTCGGAGGTATGTAAGCAGTTGACGCCCAGCGAAAGACCCGTAGTACTCAATAGAGCCAGTTCCACCAATACAACCAATCCTTTCGGCAGCACGTTGTGTTACGGTTACCAAGATGTAATTTTTGAGGTAAATAATAATACCTAGTCGTCTCACTTGAATTTTTGTGAAATTTTTTGCATTTAAACCGATTTCAGGTGATGCCAAATCATTATATAGCATCTTTGAGTATGTACGGAGATGGTAGACCTGCTCAACACCATCTGTCAAAGCAGGCGTGACAGAGGTTGTCCGCCACCTACCTTATTCTAACAAACAGGTACTGGCAGCCCAAGGACGAGCTGGCCTACTAGAAAAAGGCCATTTAAAAAAAATCAGGCTATCGCTCGAAAAAATTAGGTTATTTTCCTATATCAAGAGAAAATCTAGTTAATCAGATGTTAGCAGTATTTAGTTGAGCGATTCTGGGTCACTTTTAACCATGAAAAAGTCATAAAAAGCATAAAATCTCCAAGAAAATGTTTGAAAAAAAATACGCTTAAAGGATTTAATTTATGTGAAAATACTGGTTCAACTGGCCAATTCGATGATGATTGCATCAGCAACAGCTTCAGTTCAAACAAAAGACAAAACTACCTTACTTGGATATTTTCCAAGAATTTCGTAAGTTTTCTATTCGTCGTCGTATTCTTATAAAATTGTTTTCAACCTTGTGAACATGTGCTTATTGTACATGAAGCGAGGGCCAGTGTGTCATGTACTGTGTTCATTTTTGGTATATTTTAAGGTTAGATTATTATATTAAACGTCTCAAAGGTTGCAGTGTATACGTGAATAATGAAGAATTAGCCCAATGACAATAAGCAAATGAGTTTGTATTTTTGTTTTCATTTGTGAGTTTAAATCTGCTTAATATGAATGATACATTTGCGTTTGAGTATATGATAAGAGAAAATAAAAAAAATCAGATATAGTGCAGTCTTTGAGAATTATTATTATAGTTATAGGCATGGAATGAAGAAATTTCTGAAGTAACATTTATTGCGCTATGAATATACTTAAAGATCCTAGAGGAATATTTTTAACTGTTTTGTACCCTATTCTTGAAATGGCCCATATATTCTTCAGTTTACCTTGATATTGCCCAAAATAAGTGTCACTTGTGTTATATCTTTATTCTAAAATTCTAGGCGTGATTCATATTAACTTAGGCGGCAAAAAATCTCTATTTGACTTCTTATCCAATATTTATTTATGTCAACTTTAAGTACGTGGCCCAACATAAAGCTGGTAGTGAGAAGGTAGCGTAGTGTATGGCGGAGAAGAGCGCGTACAGTGGCCCCATATGTAGCGGGTTTGCAGGCGGATTTTAACAGTCTCAATACCAAAATGAGCAGTACGCGCGAAAATACACTACCAGCGCGTCAATCCGCATTACGCTACGCGCCTTATGTGGGGTCACATCAATTTAATGCATGTGCTCTGCTCCGCTGTACGCCTCATCATAATCACATGTTGGACATGTTGGAAACAAAGCCAGTCAAGTTTATTGGATGGGCAGTCAAAAATTGATGTTTCAAACTAGAATACACTCAATATTTTTTTTTATTTCTGTAAAAATATCATTCTCAGTATAGAGACAAATAATGTATTTATGTTTTTTAGGTTTTATAAACCTGGAAAGTTTCTTTTGGTTTTTCATTAATTTATTCTATTATTAGAAAAGTGTTTTGACTTCTACACCTTAAATTATTATTATTTGTCATAGGTAAAATAGGATTATTGTCTTCAAATGACAAATAACATAATATTATGTAAAAATTTAGTTGAATATGCTAAATTAGTGCTGCAAAATTAAAGCAACTTTAACTCAGAAAATATTTCATTTGAGAACAGTGGAAAAAAAAACAGAAATAAGATACTATAAGTTTAAATTTACCTTTTTTTAGAAAGGATTTCCGTTCTCTTTAAGTCAAATGTAAAAGTTGCTCTACCTTTGTGGCGGTAATAAAAGAAATGTTTTTTTATCTGACGTTTGAAAGCAATAACATTTTATCTACTATATGTTTTTAAAATACATGAATTTTGATTTTCCGGATTGCTTTTTGCAATTTAAATACCTTAAATGTTATACTTTATCATAAAAGTTGATTTTCTTTTGTCCGATAGTGTATATATTAGTACTTGCAATATATCATCAGAATGCACTAATTATCACCCATTATATTTAATAACATTAAACTTATCATTATACTAATAATATTTATAGTTAAGTAAAAAATAGATTGTCTGGGAAATTGACAGAAATTAGTTATTTTCATATTTTTCTTAAGCTAGATTGTGGCATTATTTTTTCATAGGTATATAAGTCAAAACACCAAAAAGGTAAAAAATAATTACATATAGATCAAGATACTTTTTTATCATGCGTACATACATATATGATTTTTTCTATGATAAGGTAATGTTTAGCTCACACCATATTTTTATAATCGAAAAGTAGATTGTTTCCATTACCACTAAAAATATATATTAATTTAAGATATTGTAAAAAAATATTTAAAAAAAAACACAAAAAGAAGGGAAAACGAATATTTCTAGTATGTATATTATTTTCTGAAATTCTGTGAAAAATTTATTTAAAAAATTAAATAAATTATCCATAAAAAGATATCATAAAAGAATTAAAAACAGTGTTAAATTTTGCTTTTATTTTCATCACGATATGCAATATGCATTAAAAATGTTAAATTATTAAAAAACAGTTGATGTAAAGTAGTATTTAGTCTTTTTTAAATGAAACTGAAACACATAGTCATAGGATCTAAACTTGTTATACATATATTTATTCTGTTCTTATTACCTGTAAACCTCAAAATAGTATAGATTAATTTATTTAAAAAAATTACCATACATTTAATTTTTCTGTTAGCTCTGATTGTTATTGTCAAATTGTTCTTTTTATATATGTAAAATCAAATCTCTTGGTGATATTTTTGTTAGATCTCATATTCATCTAAGTTTGTACATAGATCACAGATGAAAGTTCGAAAAAAAGGAGAAATAAACTTTTTTAAACACTTATTGTTTTATATTATGTTGCTTTCAAAAATAACAATATATTTAAAGATTATATGAAAATATTTTTAAACTATTTACTATTTCTATTCTTAAATCCTAACAATTGTACCCTTGTTTTATTTCTTAAGATAATATTGCACCTATTAAGGTATTCAAGTATACATGGTTTTTCATAAAAACTGTTCAATTCCTTTTTAGAAAAACCCTTTATATAAAAACAAAACTAAGTAGTCTTTTGATCAGTGTTATCTTCAAAAAATTTCTCCAATTCAATCTGGTCAAAGTCTAACTGAATTTCCTCTAGAATGGCTCCATTCTGTTGTTTATTTAAGTCGACTTCTAATAATTAAACCCTTATTATTTTGAAGTATTATCAGAAGATATATACAACTCCCTCTCAAACATGTCAATACTTACTTGGTATTGTTCCTTGGCTTTTGTAAATCTCCAGATCTGTTTTGAAAGCTTCATGGAAAACTTTTTGTCTCATTTCCAGCATGTCTTTCGTACGAAGTTCATACTCTCTAACTTTATTTTGGTAGCCTTCCTCAAGCGATTCTTTAAATATTGCAAGTTGTTCTGCACATGAAAATATTTAAACTCTCACATAACAAAAATGAGATATTCTTACCATTTTTCCTGACCTTAAAACTTTCAAGTGCAATCAAATGTCCTTGCTTTTCATTTTCACACACTCGATACTCTATTAATTCTTCTAGTTCAAAAAGCTTATGCTCTATAGTTTCACAAGTAAAATAGAGCTGTTTTACTTGATCCAAACATTGTGAAATACTGCTGGTTATACCTGAATTGGTTAAGACATGGTTGATTAGACTAATATTTTCTCGGCTACTACTGATTTTCCCTGAAATTTTCTCGATATCATCGGCAACTTCATTAGCCCTTTTGGTATTCTGCTCATTTAAATCGTGCAATTCGCACCAAGAATTTTGAAAATGCTGCAATATTGAACTACCTGCATTGAAATTTGATTTCTCTCCAGATTTCTGTTCCTTTTCGTCAGAAACAAATAAACCGACATTCTTTGTAACGTTTAATATTTTGTCTTTTATACTGGTTAACATTGTAGCACCATTTTAAAATAAAACAGGATAATTAATAAAAAACATTACAAAATGATTTTTTTTTATTTTTCTGATTTTTTAGTTTGAGGTTATTTCGTTATTTCTTATTTCTTCTTAATATATATTGGTTTAATGGCCACTCCTGCTAGAGCTATCCGGGTCTTAAATATATATATATATATATATTTTTACTTAATTTTTTAATTAATTTAAAAGCTAATCTACTAGGACTATCTGGCTAGAGAAAGACTACCATCCTTCTACCATAGAGAAGAACCACCATAGAATAAATGACACACACCCTCGACTTTGCCCTCGATCGAGAACTACTACCTCTGTGTACTACCTTCTATATCTCTGATCGAGAAGGGTCGATGTTGAGTAATCAAGCGGGGACCATATGGCTGACGACCAGAGAATAGCTGACGACAAAATCCGCCTAGCGGGTCTGAATCAGGTCTGACGCGGTATGACTCAACTGACTGTACATATCCTGTTTACTGATAACTCGTTGATGAATACATATAAGAATTAATTAAAACATCCAAAAATCCAATACAACTATCCTATTTACAACTTCTTTTTTAATTATATACAAGACAAGCACGGAATAAAAACTACATTTGTAATTTGTAATTCTAAAAGGCGGGAAACAGCGTCCTAACGGGCTATGGCTATACCACGGCACATAAAACAATCGGCACGCCAACTCTACTCAGATTCCATTGTTTAAAATTTCTATAAAATTTGACCTTGTCGGCGCCATTATGGTTTCCTAGTCAGGGCCGGATTAAAACGTATTAAAAAATTTCTCAGAAAATACGACAGGGTCGTATTAAAAAAATACTGTAATTGACTGAAACTGAATTTTATTTACAATACTTTTGTCCAAACAAATGAATCGTTAACCGCGCATACTTCTCGAAAATTAAAAATGAAAAGATCAATTAAATATTTCACTGTAGAGAATAGACAATTAAAATTAAAAAACATGCAACTAACAAAAACATGCCAGGAGTTACAAACAAGAATTAAAAAAATACCAATAAAATATTTATTGAACAATATAAAGAGGCTACGTACAAATTATGCCCATCAAGGGGCGTAGCAAATTTTATTAATATTCAAATTTCACAAATTAATAAATCCACAATTTTTTTGAGAAACTTCTATTTTTTTCATGGCAGGAAACAAAGTAGGTACCGCATTGTATTTTATACGGTTACAAAGTGAATTGGTAAACATTTTAAATTCAAAGTGAACAGAACACAACCTGTACCTTTTCTGGGCCTTATTTATATTTTCAACCAAGTCTTCTCTATTAGATGCAATTGCCCATGTTCTTGCCCTAAAAATGTATTGTTAACTTGTTACTAATCTATTGTTATTTTCGATATACTCATTTTATTTATTTTTATAATTTTATTTAATAATTATTAATATAATTATTTTTGAATTTAATGTTGAATGTCTAGATACAACATTAAATTTTACTAAATATTTAACATTTTAATTTTGCTAATATTTTATATACATATAGGGTGAGTCTTGAATAAGTGCAAATATTTTCAGGGGTGGTATATTTCGACCCCAGGAACACGTTTATGAGTTTTTTTTCGCTAAAAAAAGATATTGAAAATCGTGCATTTTCTTTTAACTTCCCTGTATATTTTTCGAAAACTTTTTAGAACTGCCTGTGCACCGCAAATTTTCCTACGGTATAATTTCTTAATCTCTGATATTACCATAGGCGCGTTCGGTATTCACGTCCGACCGCTCGGATCGATCTCGATCGTTCGTTTATGACGTCCAGATGTAGGGGAAGTAAATCTCAACCGTTCGGTAAATAAAATCGGAGCAATCGGACGGTGATCTTTTTGCTCGGAGAATTTTGACGGAGCAAACAGATTAATTTGTTAGTGAGGTTAAATTTCCAAGCTGATGTCAAGTTTTAAATTGTTTATTTTGTTGCTTAATGCAAAACCACGTACAAAACTCAAAAAATAAATTACTGGTCCTTTTGTCTTTGAACGTTGATAGATTTCAATTGGGAATTGGGATTTCAAACTTGTCACTTTTCCCTAAGTGATCGGAACATTCCAAACCGTTCGGTAATTTCAGGTTACTCCATCCAATCTGTGATCACGTGACAAAAAATCCGTCGACATCTGGATGTGATCATGATGTGATTACCGAACTTGGTTCATAGTTACGGCTTTACTCTATGGTTGCGGCACTAAAAGGGATGCAAATACAGAAAAAATCCGGTGGCTCTCAACTCAACATTTAAAAAAAAAACATTTTTTTTTAAACTTAAATAACTCGGTTATTTTGGATTTATCTGAAAAAGTAAGGAGAAAATATGTTTCTTTTATCGAGATCTGCCAGCCCTGAAAATATTTGCACTTATTTAAGACTCACCCTGTATATAAGTTTGTTAACATTTAATAAAGATGCTGATCTTGTATATTTTTAATTAGATCTTTCTATTTAGCTGAATGTCCTAATATGTATACTACTGTTTTTTTAACTAAAATATGTTAAAATAATTAATCACATATGTATATACATACCTAATAGGATCTCTAGGAAACAGAAAGTAACTTTTATTGCAGTTTAGTCCTCTACTCGGGCAGTTTTTTGCTGCACAACTTCGCCCAGGCATTTTAAAAACACGTAAAAATTAACGATTTAAAAATGTTCAGAAAAACAAAAATAAATTATATAACACAAGAAACGAAAATAAACTAGAAAAACCAAATATATAACACAATAAACAAAAATAAAACAACAACTATAAAATATAACTCAAGAAGTAAACAAAATAAATTAATCCGTACGCTACTGACTCGAATCAGCCGAAAGTGTGCGCAGTCGATGAAAGAAACTACGACACTGGTTACTTTCTGTTGATTACTGTTGATGGAAACCAAATACGTTTTAATTAAAATATACTGCGGCCTCCCCATAAGAGCAATGAGAGAATTTATGTCCCAGTATTGAAGGACAGAAGATCGAGTTTGACATAAGTCCATCCTTGTTCAGTAGATGGATGTAATGCACATGCGCCGAAATGCTACTTTTCTATTGGCCGAATGGTGTCGAGATGGGTTATCGATTTATTTTTGGACGCGTCGTCGGCGTGGATTTTTTGTTTTCAGTTTTAAGAGGGTGGGCCAGTCGCCATTAGATTTTTCTGGACTTGCTAATTTTTCCACGTGCTCCAATGTTTTCGTGTTGTATTTAATCTTTGAGCGTTAATTGATAATTTAAAAATGTAGTTTTATAAAAGACTTTTGCTGTAGTTTAATTAATAGAGTATTTACAATGCAACAATGTAAATAATTATATTTTTTACAGGACTATAGGTGTGATTTATGATAGGCAACATCATCGTCTAGTTTTTATTTATTTATATCGTAGCGATCGAAAAAACGGCGTCAATAGCTATGAAATGAAGATTGCTGGCATTTTATATGTAAAATTTAGGGGGAATGTTATCGATTGTCATTTCCAAGCCAACTGACGCAGTTTTTTATTTCGATCAGTAGTGGCGATTTTAACGTCTGTGCAATCAGGGGTAAGTCACCGACGGGCCCCTAAGCCTCCAGGCCCTTGCGAATAAGATTCGAACTTTTCTTAAGACAGTTCCTTAGTGAGCTCTTAAAATCGCGGCTGTACGGTACTATACTGATGTCTATATTTGATAGATGTGCTATATTTTTTAAGTCTATTTCAGAAGAATTTGAGTGTTTCTAAGTATTTTTTGACTTTGCTATAAATATCTTAAGAGTCTTTTGTTCATTCGTTCACAGAGTGGTGGCCCATGGTAAAAAACTTAATGTTATATTCAATTCAAAGTCGAAACTGTCAAAAATGGTCTTTATTAGTGACCTAAATCGGCTATTTATCCCTATCATCAGACAAGAAAAAATAGATATTCAATAAACTTATTGAATGTATAAAGATCAAATAAAAAAGATTTAGGATATAACAACAAAAGCACAGATCTCAAAATTAACTAACAAATAAACATACTTTAACAAGTTAAATTACCTTTTGTCAAAAAAACATCTGTTTGTGATTAATATATAATACATAAATATCTTATTTAGGATTCATGAAAGAAAAAAGCGAACGCTGCAGGAAGTTATCTAGAAAAAGATTTACAGAAATCAGCAATGGGATTCTGTAAGCTCTGTAGCAAAAGAAATTTCCTATCGAGCCTATGCTATTTGTATCACGATTGATGAGTCACTAGACAGGGAAATGTTTACAGAATCGCACTGCAGATACCTACGACGGCTGTGACTGGAATTTCAATCTGACCGGGCGATTTCGGGCTAGGAGCATTTTCAGAATTCTACACTATTGCCTGCTATTGCTCCTATTGCTACTCACGAGCGCAGATGTCCTAAACTTGTAAACTGCTCCGAAATGTCACTGCGATTTTCTTGGAACTGGAGCAGTCACATACTGCGACGTTGGTGGAGCTGTGACAAAGTAGCGGACTGCGATTTCACAACCCACCTCTAGTTTTCAGTTTGGACTTGGGCAGTCGCCATTAGAGTTTTCTCTAACTTTCTGTTTTCCACGTGTACTGTGTTTTCGTTTGTATTTTAATCTTTGTGCGTTTATTGACAATTTTGTGATTTAGTTTTATATAGACTTTTTCTGTAGTTTAATTAATAGAACAATATTTATGGGCTACTGCTTTTTTGTGTGGTATTGAAGCCAACTAACAAAATGAATAATAGAAATTTTTCTCGATGTTCGTTTGTATCATGAAAGCAAAATCAGAAATTCGAAAATAACTAAATCGAAGATATCACTAAACTTTTGGTTGAAAAAGTGTTTGCCATAACATGTTGGATACGATTAAAATATCTCAATTGATAAATATGCGCATAATGTTACATTATCAAACACTTATTTGATTTCAAAATATTTAACAAAAAACTTCCAATTTTTCGAAAGATTTAATTCCAATACATTAGAACGTCTTTAACCTCAACTTAAAATAAATAAAAACCAAAACAAAACATAATAACATATGATTTTGGAACTGTCCAATCAAAGTAGCTTACAGATCGAGCAAGCGCAAGCGAAACCTCCTCCCGAACAAGGATAGACTTATGTAAATATACATAAACATTCTTTATTCAAAAATCAATAATTGTTAAACAGGCATTATATTTAGTCTTACTATTTTAAAATAAAAAAGACATTATAATGTAAAGACTAAAACATGAGACTACATAAGGCTAATTATCAATGCTTACACATATTACACACAAACTGTCTTATTGTAAATTATTATTGTATTTTTAATCATAATAAAAAGAGCTATTTTCAATGCAACAATGTAAAATAATTATATTTTTTGTATCTAGCTATGATTATTATGTATAAACTTAATATGTACATACTATCTTGAGTTATATTTGTTTAATATAAAATATCCAAAAACCAGAGGAGGAAGAATTACTTTTGTTTCATCCCTAGGCCAGCCTTTTGATGTTGGATTATTGATCATAAGGATACATGGGCAGTAAATGATTTTAGGAGCATTATAAAATGTTTTAGGACATTCTGATGGGACTGTTATTTGACAATACTTCTTAATTATAAAAAAATTTTCCAAAAAATCCTTTATGGAGTATTTCGCCACTGCACTGCAAAAAATAAAATTTTTGACACAATACATGGGCATATCTATTAATAGCCATGCCATATTATGTCAATTCATGTTTTGTATGAAAATTTAAGTCGAGTGAAATAGATATGCATATTTGTAATTATAAGTTCTTAAGACAGTATTAGTATAAGCTTTGAGGCTAAATTATTTTGTGAATTTTAAAAAATTAAATTGATATATATGCAATTTGTATCATAGTTTTTAAGACAATTTCTTGTTATCGACAGCCTATGAGATCCTTATGATATGGCAGTCATTTTAAACGCCGTGCCTGCACCCCGTGTCCGCTGATGTTTGCAGTAGCGGGAGTAGTAGGCTTTAGAAACAGTTGAATGTCAGAGTTTGTTGATTTCGGGCCAGAGAATACATTGTTTGTCAAGCTAGTGAGAATTATATTTTAGAAATATTTATTTCTGCTAATTATATTAATCTCCCGTATCGGCATCAGAAGTGGCGATGAGTTTAATCCAGCGTTCTTAGGCCGTAACGCTTACTGAGCGACTATTGACTTGACTTTGTTCTTTGACCATATCGTTTCATAAATGCGTCGGTTTCGAGGGATCGATTCGGTGATCGATCGTCTCAGATACCTGGTACCCGTAGGGCGTCGGATTTCGGATATCGTCGTCGGATCGGCGAAGCGCGAAAAGAAAACCGGAGGGATCATTCTGTTGGCTCTAGTGCTCCGAAGATATTAGCGGAAAAAAATGGAGTGCTGGAAAGAAGCGTCATATCGCCCCTTACAAGTTACAGAACTCCGAAAGATAACAGCAAAAAGGTAGTGAGCCAACACATTATCTGAACAAACCTCCTCTTAAAGGTACGATTATAAAGTGGCTAGAAAAAAATCGAGATAAATAAAAATAGCAAATGACGATTTATGTTTGATTTGGCTTTATACAAAAAAAGTTCTACTAAAATTGAGACACTGTTCTTTAACACTTGAGCACTTATGACACAACAACAAAAATAAAATACATACCTTTTAATGCCTTCGTGATTAAAAACTGGCCTATTGGCCTTTTTGCCTTTATGTGCTCTGTAAAAGATTTGAGTTTAAAGTAATTGTTCGGATTTTTCGATTTTTTGAATTTCAGTGATATGAATCGCCCTCGTGGTTCAAGAGGTCTCTGAGAGAGGGCGCTACCGTAGTCGGTTGATAAGGGTCGATTTCGCTTGCGAAATGCGAAAGAAGATGGCTGCGAACCTCAGCATAAACAGAAAGTTTTTCACGTAAAAGTAAAATTTTATTGTTAAAATTAAAAAGTTAAATAAATATCTATCTATGGTCCTCCTGAGGAATGGAAATTTCTAGAGTTATGTGTCATTTAGTATATTAGTTATGTTGAGTATGTGTTATTTTAAATTCTCCATTAAACTTTATCAAGGTAGAAACGTGGATACGGTGGTTTAATAAACATGATTTATGAAATGCTTTGAGCATATTTTGTTGAGCTTTCTAAAACCAAATATTTAAATAAAAGTCGATTGACTTCTAAAGATCTAGAATAAACGCATAAAATAAATGTATTTAATAATTCTCGTTGTTTATTAGGTAAATAAAAAAAATATATTAGGTATATACAGGTATATCTGAAGAAAACTGATATTAAACATCAAAGTAAAAAATGTCTTCAAAGGTTTTCAGTTTTTAGAAGTACCTGCTATCGATTGTTTCATAAATATATAATTTATATTTTTCATATATACATTTTTAATTATACCCCATTTTACTCTATTACTTATTTTATTACTTTAAGTTTAGTTATAGATGTGTTATTAATATTTCAGCTATATTTTTTAATTTACTGAAACATATTCAACTTTTAGGTAGTCTAGTATTGCTATATCAGAAATATACTAGGTGTTACATGAATGTACTTGGTAATTATCTTTATACTTAGAAGAGAAATAGTAGATATGTAAAATTTAAAGTTGGATATTAGGGGCAAATCAAACGTTTATTAAGGCATATCTAATATTACAGCCTGTATACTAATTGCCAGATAATTTAATATAGACACCTCATGAAAATCCTCTAGTATACAACCATTTTCGATCTAATATTTTGAAAATTCATTTTAAGATGATTGTTTTAATGTAGTAGTTTAAGAAAAGTTATCGTTTGTTTTGTACCTATTTATGTAGTTTGAAAGCATGCCTTGTAGAAAAGTTAAATAGGTTCTAAAACGTCAGGTTTTGCAAATTGTATATGAGAATTATATCAAAAAATTCACATAATTTAGTTAAGTATTATAATTGTTTTCAATTATTATAATATAATTTTAACCACCTCATTATATTTCAGAGTTTTTCAGTTTTCCTTCAGGTATTTCGCCAGGTATTTCAGGAACTTTATCTTTGTATACGCCATAATTAATAGCAAATAACCCTTCGAATAGTGTTGTAATAAATGCAAATATTGCTGAATGTTAAAAGACCATAAATTTTATTCTTTCCAATTATTCTTATTTTTACAGATCCCAGGTATCCTTTTCGGGTAAAGAGCAGCCCATAATTAATGCTGTTATAGTACTAAAGTTTTTTGTGTTAGGCCAGTAACCCAAGTTATTGTTTATCACCCAACTTTGTAGAAGGTCTGAACAGAGAAGCCTTTATTAAAGTACACAGGGCTACTTTTTTAATAAAGTGTAATTTCTTTTTAATTAGAAAATACATGTACATGTCACAGATGGGTAAAATTCTAGACGCAAGAGTACTATTATATAGTAATTTTCAAAACACGCTGTAGATATCTTGAAAACAAACTACTACAAGAACGACATAAAAATAAATATCAATTCTCGGAAATAACATAGATGTTTCGGTAAAATATGTATACGTATATAGTTAACAAAAATGTATAATGTAATATACAACTAGCAAATCCGATTATCTTAATCTTATATAAAATGCATACACTTTTCATATTATGCGTAAACAAAAATAAATAAAGCGGTAATATTATTTTTAATTCCAAATACATAAACTAAGCTACCTAGGTATGTACTTAAATCTTTATGCGACGTTAATATATAGGTTTACAACCCCGAATAAAGTAATCATTTAGGGATACCCTTTTACTAAAAAAAACGAATATTTTCAATATAACCTTATTTTATGATTTCAAGTACATGAATACTGTTTGACATCCACGTGGAATGGGACAAGTAGAGAGGCATACTTTCTAGCATGTGTAACGACTTGCATGACGATATCTAGGTTGAAAATGTTTCAAACATTCAGTTTGGATTGTATGTAGGAATCTAAGCACTAGGAGTAAAATTAGCGTATCTGACAGAAAAATTACGTTTATCCCTCCGGGCGTAAATGATCACGACGTTAGCGAGTTTCGGCGTAAATTAGTAGCGAATTATGGGAAATATCAAGCGACACGTCAAAAAGAACCAATCAGATTTGCAGAAAATTCAAACAGCTGTCAATTTTAAATTTAGCTGCTAAAGCTCATTGGTCAGTTGAAGTGTCAATCAGTGTGGCTGGGCGACACGACGTCGTTCTGAGAAGACGTTGGGTCGCTGGCTACAACACTGGTTGACACTTCGCGGAATAAAGAAAAAATTGGATGCGTAGCGAACTATATTCAACGTTAAGATCTACTAAGGATCTGCTAAGGATCACTTCGACATAGCTAATAGGGATCCAATCAATTTCCAAGGTAAGACAGGTTCATTTGAATTTCTAAGCAGCTGAGGATTGGTTGATATGAAGTTAGAAACATCCTAGAATGGCATGCAAGGTTACAGAACAAGAACTACTGTGGAATAGCTTAGGTATGGCAAGCTATGGATTTGGTTATGGTAGATTCAGACCTGTATTAGGATAGAGAAAAAGAAGAAGTAGGGTTAGTTCTACCCGCCGGTACTCTCTTTTTCAAGGTAAACGTTAGTATGATAGCTGGAAAAGGCGTGTGGTGGTTGCTAAGGTATGAGTTTACCACCTGGGCGCTTTGGTGAGTAGGGACGGACAAGACTTGCGAATAGGGATGAGTCCCGGTATTCGGTCTGGTTAGTTCGACCTCGGATTGCTCTCTTTTCCAGTGGCTGGAATAGGCGTGGGGCCCAAAATTGACTTGAAATATGCAATAAAGGAAAAACAATAAAACTGTTATTTAGAACTTGGCAATTTAACATATTTTGATGTAATCTCACTTAATAACCAAGATTTCACAAATGGTTATCAGATTCTGACACTTGAAAAACTCCAGAGGTTCTGACGAGGGACAGCGGTTTTTTTTATAAAATCACAAACATTTTTGAATTTTCTTCCTACCACCTTAATCTCCTTGTTTTTCAGTGGCTGGAATGAGCGATGAGCCCATAGTTAGATTTAAATTTTTAGATTTAGATTTTTAGATTTAAGATTTTAGAGTTGAGATTTAACATTATTTTTGTTGCACGCAAGCTGCAGATTGCGTGTAACACCAATATATAATAAGTAATTCGTTTATTTTATCTTTTGAAATTGTTTTTGTCCCTGAATTAATATTGTCCATCATGAGTTTTTTGGGTATTGTTTCTGAGTGAGTTACGATATTTTATTTTTATTTATTTAAGTAGCAAAAAGACGTAGCTCCAGTATGAGCAGTGAACAATCTAACTATATTTTATTTCAGCTTTTAAAATGTAGCCTTTAAATGATTCTGATAATGTTTCTCCTTTTAGTGTTGAGATAATGGTAACAATTATTGATAAGGTTTAGTCAATTGGTTTTGTATCCAAATTGCCTAGTATCAGCAGCCAAATGCAATCTAACATTATGGATGTTACATTCGACATATATTCCACAGAATAAAGGAAATAAAACTTTTTAACAAGTAGTATTTTTAAAAGACTCTCTGCATAGATTAATTTAGGTTCTGTGAGGTCTGAACTAGATAATATAAACACTGCTGAATTTTATTTCAGCATTTAAAATGTCGCTTTAAACGATTCTGATTATTTTTTGTCCTTTTAGTGTGATGTAAGAATGGTAGCAATTAGCTGATAAGGTTTTGTCAAAGTGGTTTTGTATCAATTGTCCAGTATCAGCAGGAAACAAGCTAATTCAATATTTTATTTCAGCTTTTAAAAATGCAATTTAAAAAGGTTCTTGGATTATTTTTGCCCTTTTTAGTGTGATTCAGAGGAGTGAGGGACACTCATAAAGTCAGGAATGGCCGAATGTTATCGACGCCTATGATCCCTTATGAAGGCAGTCATTTTCACGCCGTGCTGCACCACCGTGTGACAAGTAGTTTTTCATAACCCAGAGAAATATTAAGGTGCGCCAAATCTAATGGAAATGAGGAAACTAAACCAAAACTGGGTAAAATTACATAGAATAGATGTTCCTGTGTGATGCTCCTCTTAGCGTAGTAGCAAAAAAATCTTCATCTGAACGTTTAATAAATTCTAAATCAGGAAAACAAATACGGGTTATTTATATAAGATCCTTCTTGAGCAACATTTAGTGCATGAATTATAAGCATTATGATTTTTTGTATACTTGAACATATTAATCTCCCGATTACATTCTTAATAATTGTGGTTTTTACTAAATTATTTTTTTGAATTTAAAAAAAATATCGTACCTGTCACTTTTTTCATTCGTTTTATTTAATAATAATTGTCTAACACAACAAAGTCTACTTAGAACGATATGATATAAATATAAATGAGTTCATTTTGAAAAAATGGTCTGATTCAAAATTAGTACCTAAATAAGCAAAAATATCCCCTCATAAAACAAGAAATTAAGGAGTTCAGTAGAAAGGGTTTTGCAACTATATATTTTATTCAGTAACATTTTCATAATAGTAAGTATAAAAGCACAATCTCAAAACGACAATAACTGAATCCCAGTACTTTGTAATGATTTAACCATCGAGTTTACTAGTGAAAAACTATATTGAGATTTTTTTAAAAAAATGTTTTTATATTGTCCTTGGAGAAGGTACTAAAATCTGCTTTTTCTAGACCAAAGTAATAAAACTCACCGGGATAAAAATAACCTGGTCAAAGTTTTTCTAGGTGTTTTTAATAGAGTTCTTGCCTCTAATGGTAAATTTGAAAAATGTGGTTTTAAAAGTTTTTAATAGATTTGATAATGCCATATTAGTAACATTATTTGAAAAAAGAGCCCATTACTAGTGCTTTCATTCTGGGAGGAAAGGCAAGCTTGCTCGTTAGGATCTCCGACCAAAGAGTGAATCTTCAATAGGAATCATTTTCGATGCGGGAAAGCCTATCTAGAAAAAGAATTTTAGAAATCTCAGCAATGGGATTCTGTAAGCTCTAAGTAGCAAGAAATTAACCCTATCGAGCTTTATGCTGTTTGTATACGATTGATGAGTCACTAGACAGGAAATGTTTACAGAATCGCACTCAGGCTCAGATACCTATTACTCAGCTACTAGGAGCCCCCCATTGTGAGACAGATATAAAATAATTTGCGAGCATATACCTATTCCATAGCCTATTTTTTTAAATGTTTGTAATATTTATAATAAACTTATTTTAACGAGTAGAAGTATTGCACCAGAGCATCAAAATTAACACTACTTTTAAAAACTGTTGCTCCATGATGAATTTGTAATAGATATATTAAAAAAATAAACGATTCGAAAATAACTAACACATCGAAGATATCTGAAAACTTTTAGTTTGAAAAAGTGTTTTGCCATAACATGTTGGATACGATTAAAATATCTCAATTGATAAATACTGCGCATAATGTGAATCATTATCAAACTTATTTGATTTCAAAATATTCACGTGAAGAAAAAAACTTCCAATTTTTCGAAAGATTTAATTCCATTATTAGAACGTCTTTAACCATTTTATAAAATAAATAAAACCAAAACAAAACATTTTCATAAATATTGGAACTGTCCAATCAAAGTTCTTATTAGATCGAGCAAGCGCAGAAAACCTCCTCCCGAACAAGGATAGACTTATGTAGGAAATGCATTGACATTCTATAGCCATCCTTCAACATCAGGACAGGAATTTCAAGCAGTACTCTCAGAGAGAAATAGAAGTGGGATAGAGAATTTGAGCTTCCAACATCTCAGCTAGATGTGCATAAGATATACGACAGACTATATCCATAGGATATCCTGTTCCTAAGACATCTACGGGATTTCAAGAATGCTCTAGAAAGAATATATATAGGTGGTAATCTATAAGTAATCAAATATCAATTTGCTGTTTTCAACCATACGAGGAATATCCTTAAATTTTGTGAAACTCTATCATTTATTATGGTTAGTTAACATTAATATGATTTATTTAATTATCAGTTTCAAAACTGCGTACAATATTGGTATATAATACACTAAATATACGAATATTCTGACAAAAGACGCTACGGACAGATGACCTTTTCGTCGTAAAACACTCGAAATGATATTAAATAAGTATTTACAATATTTCATGTTTACTTGTACTGAATTACGCGTTTCAATTTAAAATTTTTGCAAATTTGGTAAAAATTGTTCTAAACAACTTTTTGTTCAAGTTGTATATTCATAAAAAACATTTGGTTCATAATTATTTTTGATGATTATCTACCTTGTATTTTTAATATAAACCTAGAAAAAATATGTTTTTGTTTTATTTTTTTTATTCGTCCCTTCAAATTATGTTTCAAAAACTGTTACATAACATGTCCTCTAACAAATATTTTCATAATACATAAACATCATTGATTTTATTAAGGGTATTATTATTAGTATTTATCCTGGTTTTTGTCGACAATAAAAACTCAATCTTGTAATAGAACATCAATTTTATATTTCGTAAAATTATTTTGATACAAATTCGATTTGTCAAAATTCAAGTCATTAATATATTGATAAACAACCCAAATTATTCCTAAATATTTTATTATAAACAAAAACTGTTACCGGTAAGTTTGTAAAACACATTATGGTTTGTCGTAATACTAGAAAAAATCATTTATTTTTTGCACAAAAGAAGCTTGTCGATCCTTATTTGTCCATAACAAAATTCTGTATGTACATATACCTAATTTATTATTAAGAAAATTAGATTATATGATCTCAGAATTTTAAGAAATTTTTTTTTAAGATAAAATAGTTTCTTCTCAACTGTAATATTGTCAACTTTGGCCTGTATTTTATCTATTTAAAAACATGGGATTGACAATCCCCTTACTAAAATACATACTGGAAGGTACCGATTAAGTTTCATTGCATCAAATACCTTTACTATAAATCCTGGCTCACAACTCACAATTTAAGGCCATTGCAAAATGCTTTTGAACTTCATCATAGATTTTACAAGAATAAAAGTGTAATATTGAAACAAAGTAACACTGTAAGCTTCATGACTAATAGTCTCATTTTTAACACTCTTTAAATATCATCTCGTTAACAATTATGAATATTATATGATTTTTCTCAGTGATTTGTGGCACAGATACAAATTAATATATGCCCCATAACAGTTTTTAAATAAGAAACTTCTGCCTACAGATTTAATTTTCTTATGGCATAATACCCTTTCTTTCTATATAAATCTTGCCATTTTTCCAGTCCAATGTTCCTTGTTTTTACAGTTGTAGGAATACTAAAAATGTTGACTATAGAACTCGATACTATGTTTGAAAAAGCCTTCATACCTGTAACTGTGCATAAATCTAATTAACTGAATTCTCCTCCTCTTGACACTCTGAACACAGCCGCTGCTAATGTTAGAAATATTTAGCACAAAACTACAACTACCTACAATAAACTTTACAATAAAAGTGTTAAATTTTCGCTGTTCGATTAAAATACCCTATCTTATGTTTTCTTTTCCTCCAAATAATCTTCTTGTCAAGTAAGGACCAATCTTATTTGATATATTTCTGGTCACTTGAACTTGTGCTTTCATGGACACTATAAGAGTGCACTGTTTTACAGATTCCAAGTATCTTCTTCCTCCACACGTAATAAAAACATCCTCTTTAAATGGCCACATCATACACTTATTTTTGACCATTCCCAATTACAATCACGATTTTTACAAATCGCCTTTAGGAAAACTAAAAATAAACAGTTTTGAATCATCTGTAAACACGATTATGTTGTATAAACTTACACATGAAAACTAATCATTATTCCCGGCGTATTAGCTTTCTTAGAATGACTATGAATATACAACAAGCCTTTTTGAATTAGTGTTTAGAATAATTGAGATAATAATTATAGATAACAACACAAACGAAAAACAAAACAAAACAAATCGATGTCAATTAAAGAGGGGAAGTGACAGCGAGACCTGGCAAGATGGCAGACATCATCTTGCCGTCGACAAAAATTTGGATGCGCACTCGTCGAAGCTCATTCTCCCACTTCCATATCTCTGGGTACTCTCCGTATATTTTATTAAAACGTATTTGATGGAAACCCTAATGGCGGCGTGCGCGACGGTATGCGCGTAGCGTTCCCGCCAAAGAGAGTTAGCCTGCCGTGTGATTTAAGGTTGTCGCCCACTAGAACGCAGCGCGACGCGGCGCGGCGCCATGTGGAAATTTCTTTTGTCTGCTTGCCATGTACTTAAATGGACCAACGCACATTAGAGCGCGCAGCGGAGAAGCGCGCCGCGGGATTTCCGTCAAGAAGTCGGAAGACACTCTAGCAACTTTTTTCCGTCTCCCGCGTTTCGGCGCGTTGCAGTGTGCGTACTCACAAGGGAAATAATTTTGCATTCGAGTCTTTTCAGTTGGCTTTTTGACTAGGAACTAGTGATATGTATCAATGGCAGAATTGTATTTTTAAAGGTAAATTAGGCAAATCGATTTTCATAAAGGAATATGATATTTTTTTTAGTCTTCCCTCACTAGAGACAGATGGACGAAATGCCTTTCTATCAAAGATTTAATATAATTGAGGGGTGTAGAGGCAAAACTGGCAATCTCCACTTTTTAACAAAAGTGACAATCTCCAATTTTTAAATTCTAATTACCTAAATATATAAAAAAGATCAGGGTTTTTTTGACCACATAACTAATATACACATCAGAATAAATAAGAATTATCAAAAATATTAGTAATTTGTCTCTTCTGAAAAAATATGATGAGTAGATATACCCGGTGTTTTTTCTTCTAAAACCCTCAATTGAGGAGTGCGTAAAATGTTTCCTTTATATTTTGTAATACTGAAAAAAATGATTTTGTCTTTTATTAAATCTGGAAAAAGATGGTAAAATTCTCCAAACTTCCTTCTTTTTTTGTTAATCGTATGAGTCCAAACTTTTCCTCACCCCCTCTTCCTCTTCCTCTGTTAGAAGAGCACAAAAAATACGCTTTCGTCCGTACTTGAACTCATTGCTTTAAAAACTAAACTACAGTAAGTAAAAAACACCTCGACTATAACTAAATAGCGTTGCCGCGTTTCAAAAGCGCGCTATAGTGGGCGCAGTTCCTTCGCAGCCGGAAAAAATTCTCTTCCCAGCGCCGCGCCGCGCAGCGGTCTAGTGGGCGACAACCTTTATATGCCGTGGCTATACCTTAGGACTCCTAAGGTATACCCATAGCCAAGAGGTCCATAAGTCCCCATTTGTCTATGGTCCCCGTATGTGTTTTGTGAAGTCCCCTCTACACGTTAACCCAACGCACAGACCAGCGTATTAGCGAACACACTGGCCAACGTGCCTATAGAGAGGCCATTTCTGATGTGTCTTGAGGCTCCAGTACACGTTTGGCCAACTAGTTGGACCAATGAGTTGGGCCAAAAATACGTACAGTACGTCTGTCCCTTCTGTAGCTACGGGGGTATCCGTGAGAGGGAAAACGATATTCTCTCGATGTTCTTCGTAAATCATCCTCAATTCCGTCCCATCAATAAAAAATCGACAAATTTGCAAGTAGCCAATAAAATGAGTGGGCGGAGCGATTAGCGGTGACGTACTCGTCAAGTCGACGTATAAAATATATTGCTGTTTATTTAAATGTTTTTTGTCCGCATTCCTTTCATAGACACAGATCCAGCAGACGTACTGTACAGTGCTTACACGTTGGTAAAGTTGCTCAGTCTGCATTGGCCATTTATAGACGAGAAGGATGGATGTGGAAACCATCGCAGCCGCGGCAATTTATTTGTACAGTGCTTTCAATTTTTATAGAAAGGTTTGGTTTGGTTTGGTTTGGTGCACCAAACATAAAAAAATTAGACGACGCCTCCCATCAATAAAATTTCGACAAATTTGCAAGTAGCCAATAAAATGAGTGGGCGGAGCGATTTGCGGTGACGTACTCGTCAAGTCGACGTATAAAATATATATTGCTGTTTATTTAAATGTTTTTTGTCCGCTGTACTTCCTTCCGATAGCAACTCGAAACACAAACAAGTCTCAACCAACGACCAACGTGTAAACGCTATGGTAAACGCTGTTTGGTATATCGCGCCAAGGACCTTTGATGTGTTCACGAAAAACCGACAACGTTCGGTTTGTAAACCAACGTTGGCTGCCAATCACCAATTAACGCCAAGTGGTTCTGTACACGTTGGCCTAACTCATTGGCCCAACTAGTTGGCCAAACGTGTACTGGGGTCTTTGGAAAAAACTACAACAAACGGATTGGTGCAGAAGGAAACAGACGGAAAAAATAATGCTTAATGCTTGGGTCAACTCAGCCAGTACCGGCAACAAGACCAATAGTCCCCTCTACTCGTTGGCCCAACGCATTGGCCAGTGTTGTGTATGTGTTTTGTGGGCCAGTGTATTAGTACATGCATTGGCCAACGTGTAAGGGGGCCAATATGGGGTTACCACCTTAAGGACTGTATATGGGTTACGTGCTAGGGTTACCAGATGAAATCTTGTACACCCCGGGCAAGCCTTTCCAAAAATCCGAACATCATAATTTTTTAGCGATATAAGAGCAAAAATAGTATATTGTTTTATTCGTAGCAAAAATCATACTTTTTATGGCAAGGCTGTACGTTTGACATTATAGGCGAGGCACAAAAAATAATTTTTACTCCGAATAAATCGAACATGCTATTTTTTTCAAACGCCACAAATCATTTTTTAAAAAATTTCAAACATTCCAAATATTATAAAAATATTTAAAAGTAATACCTTGATGTATCGGGAAACTATGGCTACGCTCGTTAAATTTAACACTTTATGTCAGTTTATTTACTTTTGTGCTTAGGCGTAAAAGTGATTTACTTTTATGCCTAGGCGAAGAGACTAGAAAATGACTCTTTTATATTGTCAATCACGTCGCTAAAATTAATACTTTTGTGACATTTGAAAAAAAACATACATTTACCTATAACTTTCAAAACTTAAAACTTACGAAATAAAACAAGGTAAAACAATGAATTTACACTGCTGTATTTATCGACGATTTTTTTAATTAACTAAATTTATTAAAACTAATATATTATTTTGCATTATTGCGACATTTTCTTAATAGAACATTAAAATGCGGACGCTTCTGAAAAATCCGCCCGGACCCAACTGGATGTAGTGAAAATCCGGACATGCTCGGATTAATCCGGATGTGTCCGGATTTTTATTATGTCTGGGTGGGTCCGGGCGGATTTTTCATAAACGTCCCGATTTTAATGTTCCATTAAGAAATGTTGCCGTAATGCCAAATAATAAACTATATAGTTTTAAAAAATGTACCTGCATGGTTATTTAAAAATCGTAGATAAGTTCAGCAGCGTAAATTCATTGTTTTACTTTGCAAGTTTCAGGTTTTGACAGTTATACAGTACGTCTGCTGGATCTGTGTCTATGAAAGGAATGCGGACAAAAAACATTTAAATAAACAGCAATATATTTTATACGTCGACTTGACGAGTACGTCACCGCTAATCGCTCCGCCCATTCATTTTATTGGCTATTTGCAAATTTGTCGATTTTTTATTGATGGGACGCGTCGCCTAATTTTTTACGAAGAACATCTAGAGAATATCGTTTCCCCTCTCACGGATACCCCGTAGCTACAGAATGGATAGACCAGAGAAATAGAAGGGATAGAGAATGAGCGTCAACATGCGCAGAAGGTCTAATCAAGTTGGGCGCCATATATTCCAGGTCTTCGTGTCATTTTGTATATAGGTGGTAATCTATAAGTAATCAAATATCAATTTGCTGTTTTCAACCATACGGGGGGCAATTTAAATTTAGTGAAATTTCATTTATTATGGTTAGTTAACATTAATATGATTTATTTAATTGTCAGTTTCAAAACTGCGTACAATATTGGTATATAATACACTAAATATACGAATATTCTGACAAAAGACGCTACGGACAGATGACCTTTTCGTCGTTAACACTCAAAATGATATTAAATAAGTGTTTACAATATTTCATGTTTACTTGTACTGAATTACGCGTTTCAATTTAAAATTTTTGCAAATTTGGTAAAAATTGTTCTAAACAACTTTTTGTTCAAGTTGTATATTCATAAAAAACATTTGGTTCATAATTATTTTTGATGATTACCTATCTTGTATTTTTAATATAAACCTAGAAAAAATATGTTTTTGTTTTATTTTTTTTATTCGTCCCTTCAAATTGTGTTACAAAAACTGTTACATAAAATGTCCTCTAACAAATGTTAAATAACTAGAACCCTAGTCACTTGTTCTCTGGATTTTATTTAAGTTCACTTTAGTTCACTGTTTCTAGTTATCTAATGGGGTACACAAAAGGGCACACACTAATTAAAAACTGCTTTATTTATAACAATTGGTCGCTTGATTATTTCATGGCGGTCTCTCCCTCTACCCGAGGTCACCACTTCACGATCAATGCTACCAACTTAAATATGTATAACAATATAAAAAATATATATGATAATATGAAAAATAGTATGTCTTTAACATTCGGCCATCCTTAATCCTTTTCGTCCTCGGAAAGGCAGTAATCTTTAAGGTAAGTAGGCTTCCTCTTAATCCTCTTAGGTTCGTAATCAACCACCTGACTACAGTCGTCTTGGCTTCGTTTTTCTTGTGAATCCATCTTCGGTTCATGCTGTTCTGACTTATGAACATTGTCGTCGGATGGTTCATCATCTTCACTGTCAGTTTCGTCTGTTTGTACGTCTTCTTCAGAATCTTCTAAGTTTTGAGTCAAATCGAAATGTTTCAAGGCGTCTGCGGCAGCTACGCCTCGGTAAAATCTCTGAGTTCGTTGGATTTCAGGTAAATCTTCAATTCTGTAACGATCATGAGGTAGTTTTTCTATTACTACATAGGGTCCTTTGTATTTTGGTATCAACTTCCGTGAATCTCCAGAAGCAGTAACATTTTCGCTTCTTAACATGACCATGTCTCCTGGTTGAAACTCTTCTGATTTCACTCTGTTCTTATTATATCTTTCTCTTTGCTTCATTTGATCTTCTAAAATATTTTCTATAGCCTTCTTTCTTCTTAGCTCAATACTACTACTATTTCGTGTTTCGTTTTCTATTTCGTCATCAACTGGATCATATTGTATTTCTCTAGGATCAAAACTAAACAATAAACCATATGGTGTACTTTTCGTTGCTTGGTGTATAGTGTTGTTTATGCTCCATTGTACTTTGTTTACTTGTTTGTCCCAATCTGTTCCATCATCTACGTTACTAAGCGATGCTATAGACGGAGTAATCAATCTATTAACACGTTCACATTGTCCATTTGCTCTCGGGGTTGACACTGCATTTTGAACACGTATAATGTCGTTCCTTTCACACAACTTCTTGAAAGCATTTCCAGTAAAGGCTGTTCCTCTATCTGTAATGATTCGATATGGTTTCCCTATTAGATAGAATAAATCTTCTAATATGTTTACTACTGTCGAAGACGATGTACTTTTCACAGCTTTAAGTATCGTAAATTTAGTAAATCCATCTACTATCACTAAAATGTGTTTATTTCCTCTTTTACTGGTCACAAATGGTCCTAAATGGTCAATATGGATTGTATGTAGAGGTATACCAATTTTATCAATGGAATGTAAGTATCCCTTTCTTCTTCCTCCTGGCGTTTTATTATATAGGCATTTGACACATGAACCTATATAACCCTTTACATAGTTTCTCATTCTGGCAAACCAATACTTTTCTTTTATCTTTTGTAATGTCTTCTCTAATGCTAAATGTCCCAGTTCATCATGACATTTTTGCACTATTCTCCATCTGATTCTTTTAGGTACTGCCCATTTCAAATTTCCATTTTCATTTTTGTACACTCTTCCATTTCTAATTTCATATTCCGTTAACAATCTCCTTTCTTCGATATTTTCAGGCTCTTTCTTCTGTAATACATCAGCTATCCTTTGGATTTGTTGATCTTTTCTTTGTAAGACACACAACCAATCTTCTTCATCAAGGTGAGTAATAAGTAGTTGAATTCCCTCTCCACAATCTGTTTCTTCTGTCACCTCTATAGGATTTCGCGATAAAGCATCAACATGTTCCATATTTTTACCAGGGCGATGTTTAATCTCATAGTCATAATCCAATAATTTCAAACACCATCTACCTATTCTAGGTATTAGATTCTTTTTCGTGAAGGTAGTGCGTAAAGCATTACAGTCAGTTACAACAACAAAGTGTATTCCAATCAGGTAAGTTCTCAATCTTTCTAATGCCCAGGTAACACATAAAGTTTCTAATTCTCCTGAATGATATTTTTGTTCTTCGGGTGTAGTCTGTCTACTAATAAATGCAACAGGATGCATTTCATCATTTGAACCTCTTTGTAACAAAATTGCTCCTAGTCCGATCATTGAAGCATCAGTATGAACTTCAGTATATGCTTTCGGATCATACAATCTTAACACACTCGTACTTGTCAATTCTTCTTTCAAAAGTTCAAAGGCTTCTTGCTGATCTTGGTCCCAAATCCATTTAGTATTTTTCGATAACAGTTTTGTTAATGGTTTTGCTTTTATGGCATAACTTTTAATAAATTTTCTGAAATATCCTGTTAAACCAAGAAACTGTCTGATATTCTTCACATTCTCAGGTGTTGGAAAATCACTTACACTCTTCAGTTTCTTTCTTCCTGGTCTAATTTCTCCTTTCGATATTTCATAACCTAAGTATTCAATATTTTCTTCTAGAAAGAAACACTTCTTTAGATTTAGTTTCAAATTTGCTCTTCGTAACACAATTAGAATTTCTTCAAGGTTATTTAATCCTTCTTCCTCTGTTACACTAGGTAACAAGATGTCATCCATGTATGCCATTGCTATTGTAAATCTTAAAGGTCCTAGTACATGGTTAATCATCTTACTGAATATGGCCGGTCCATTCAACAACCCAAATGGCATCTTCTTAAATTCATATATACCATCACTTGTGACAAACGCTGTTTTCGCTCTTGAATTTTTCTCTACTGGTACTTGATAATATCCGCTTTTCATATCTAATGATGTATAATAGTTTTTTCCAGACAATCTATCTAATTGATCCTCAATTATTGGTAGTTGTAGTTTCCCCTTGGCTTAAGGAAACAAATAAACCATCGACGAAATAAAATGTTCAGTGGACTGTATACTTTCGGTTTATTGTCACTTGAAATTACAAACTTTGAGACAACTAACTAAACAAAAATTATTGTCTCCTTATAAAACATCGAGTCGAATTAAAAAACAAAGACGACGCGTTTGGTCTAACGTCTTGTGCTCGACTGCTGCCTGGTAGTGGTGGAGAACTATCGATAGCACTATCGATAGTATCGATAGTTTTAACTATCGAAATTATATCGATAGTAAGGACATATTATCGATAGTTTCGATAGTCGCCTCTATAGACCAGGCACTCCCGGCAGCAAAGGCTTAGAGTGAAAAGAAGAAGAAATGTCAAGAAAATAACAGAACCGACAATGGCGACAACGACAACTGACAATTTGATATCGTTTCTTCTGGGGAATCTTCGTTTCCGTTTTTGTTTACTTGCACCTGTGACTTGCACTTTTTTAACGGGTGATAGCAAGGTGATAGCGATAGGATAGCTTATTTTGTTAGTTATTTTTATTTTTTCTTGCCGATAAAAGGGCCTTATGAAATTATGGACAAATTGGACAAGTTCATCCTTTATAATAAACCAGGAACGAGTAAGTTGGAACTTGAATACTTGAAAATCATCATGCCTTTGTCTCTGTTTCCAACTTTCAGTTTGTTAAATTTATATTTTTACCGTGGTTTGTCTTTGTAGGTACCAGTACCAGTACTGCTACTACTGTCAGTAGCAATACCATAATGAGTGATGACGAAGAAAGTAGTAACGAGAGACGAGTTTCTATAGATAACCTGGAATCAAGCCAATCTGTGGATGAAAAAGATTATGAAAATTGTGGAAGATCCAAGAGGAAGCGACCAAAGCCAAAGATGTCCCAAGTGTGGAACTTTTTTAAAAAATCCAATGACAAGAAACTAGCAAAGTGCTTAAATTGTGGGCGGGAATATAAGACTAGTGGAAACACGAGTAATTTGAATGACCATCTTAAACGATATCACCCTAACCTTATTGCTGAACCTTTCGTTAGAAGTACTAATAATAGCAGTGAGGGTACCATGGCAACAAGTGCCTCAAGCTCAGCGAGATCAAGTAATCGTTCGATAAGCCCATTTTTCAGGCGTGAAGCTCACTATGATTCAAATTCCCTCAGAAAGAAGGAACTTGATAGGTCTTTGGCTTTAATGGTGGCACAGGATTTGCAACCGTATAATATTGTAAATGATACCGGGTTTAGATCATTTGTCACCCTCCTAAATCCCAGGTATGTGATACCCAGCAAGTATACAATACGAGAAAAAATTATGAAAGAAATGTACACAGAGGCATGCAAAGCTTTAAAAAATATTTTACAGAGTACACAGTTTGTTGCAATAACTACAGATTCATGGACTTCTCTTACTAGTGAATCTTATTTGACTGTAACTTGTCACTTTATTACAGAAAACTTCACATTAAAATCAGCTGTTTTGTCAACAAAACCCATAGAAAACGGAATAAACCATACGTCCGAAAATCTGGCTTCAGCTCTAAATTATGTTTTTATGGAGTGGAATATAAAAAAAAAAATAACGTGTATAGTAACTGATAATGCCTCTAATATGACCAAGACATGTGATATTTTGAAAGTAAAGCATCTTCCATGTTATGCACATACTATTAATTTAGTGGTTCAGGACAGTTTAGCTTTGGCACCGGTGAAAATAATTTTGAACAGGTGTAAGGAGATTGTGCGCTTCATCAAAAGTAGCAACATTGCCACAGAAATATTTAAAAGTGAACAAAATACTGATACCCCATTAAAAGTCATCCAAGAGGTACCTACCAGGTGGAATAGTGCTTATCAAATGTTCAAGAGAGTATTAAAAACAAATGAAGCACTAAATAGAACATTGTTAAAGGTGAAAAAAGCACCACCCCCTTTGAGTATTGAGGAAATTACTATACTTAAAGAAATTGAAAATTTACTTAGACCCTTTGATGAAGCAACTAATAAAGTGTCAGGCTCTAGCTATGTTACCATATCATTAATTATTCCTCTTACATTTGGAATATATAACAGCCTAACAACATTAACGAACCAAATTGCAACAGACGAAGGGAAAGAGATGTATCAAAAGTTAATGGATTCAGTTGAAAAAAGACTGGTTCCTTATGAAAAACGAACTTTGACTCAAATGGGAACTTTGCTAGATCCCACATTTAAGCAGGAGGGGTTTCGGAGTAATGATAATGCTAAAGCGGCTGGTCAATATTTGGAACAGGAAATGATTTATTTTTTGAATAAAGAAGAAAGCGAAGAAAAAGAGAAAGGCGAAGAGCCTGCTGGAAACGTTAGTACTTCAAGTTTCAGTGGTGAAGGATGTGATAAGAGCAGATTATCAACTTTATTTTCGTTTATGAATGAAAGGGCTACTCAGAAACTCAGATCAAAGAAAGTAGATGCTATAATCATTAAAAGGCAGTATCTAGAAAGACAAAATACCAACCAAGATAGTGATCCGCTACTCTTTTGGAAGGTGAGTTAATAAAACAGTTCTCTTATATGTATGCCTACTTTCAATATGAATATTATTGTTTCAGGTAAATGGAGTTGAATTTCATCCCCTCCACCATTGCGCCCTGAAATATCTCTGTGTTCCTGCCACTTCAGTAGAATCTGAACGTGTATTTAGTACAACAGGGCAGATTGCTACTGAGAGAAGATCGAGGCTCAAACCAAAAAATGTAGATATTTTAACTTTTATAAAAAAAAATGTTTGGCTTACTGATAAATGTTGTAAATAGATATTCGATAAAAATAAAAATTACATTATCTCCTTTCTCCTTTTTTTGTAACTTAGTTGTTGGTTTTTTTTTGTAACTTGTTATCCTAACCTAATTTAATTATCTTGGGCAAAATTTTGATCTTAAACACAAAAGTTTTATTTGATAGGATAACAACATTGGCATGTAACATAAATAAATACTACTTTCCTGAATTGCAATGTATGTGATTTGTTATTATTTCTGACTTATTTTAATTTGTTCCGAAATTTTTCAAAACTATCGATAGTATTCGATAGTATCGATAGTAAATTACTTGACTATCGATAACTATCGATAGTGCCGACTATCGATAGTTCTCCACCACTACTGCCTGGGGGCCTCGCTCTTCTTCGGCTACCGCCGCAATGCGACGATGTATGGAGACGGCGCAGTTGCCACGTATAGCACAAATAATTAGAGACTGCGCAGTTGCCACGTATAGCACAAATAATTATTCACAGTAGTGGAAACTCCATTTTCGTTGTGATTTTATTTAGGCCTCGATAATCAATACAAAATCTTTCATCTCCCGTCTTTTTCTTTACAATTAGTATTGGACTAGCATAGGATGAGTTTGAATCTACTATAATTCCCGCGTTCTTCAGCTCTTCTACCATTTCCCGTACCTTTGCTCTCTCAGAATGACTTAATCTATATGGACGATACGTAACTGGTTGATCTGTTGTGGTTTCTATTTTACATTCAAATTCTGGTGTACATCCTAATTCTTTTAGACTGTTGGCAAAACAATCTGAATATTGATTTAAAATCTTTATTAATTTCATTTGTGTCTCTGTAGAAATATGGTCATTTATATGAATATCTTCTTTTTTTATCTTATCTTCACTATTTTCTTCAAAAATCTCCAAATTATTTTTATTTACTTCAATATTCTCTTCTTGAACTTCACAACAACGTACAGCTCTTGCTACTTTCTCATTTTTATCTATGGACAGGTCAGCATTATTTAAATTTATGATTGGTACATATGTTTGCAAATTTTCGTTCACAGCTACTACACATCTTGGGATACATCTTCTTTCATCATTTGTCGACTCAATATACAGATCTTCTTTTAAATTGTCTTTGATATATACTTCTAAAAATCCAATATAATTTTTAGGTATTACTTTCTTTTCGTTTGACCATAAATTAACTTTTTGCATTGGTAATGTTGGTATTTGTATTTTAGTCAAGTTCGATTGATCTTCAATATGCTCATCTTCAAATATTCTCAACTGATCTCCTCTTTTTATAATAACTATGTGCTTCTGTTCAGTGAATGGTTGTCCTAACAATAATGGAATATCAAGATAATTATCGGGTACTACTAAAAGTTTTGTAAATGCTTTAGCTTGATCAATCTCTATTTCAACTTCTATTTCTGCTAATATGTCCACTTTTCCATAACCAAATCCTCTTACAGTTAGTGGGGTTCCACAAATTCCAACTGCCGGCGTCCTCGTTCGCGTGGAATGGGAATCGCTGAATGGCGTCATTGCACATAGACGCGTCTCAGTAGGCTAACGGCAGCAATGGTGCCCAGCGGGTAGGAGAGATGGCCTGCTGGGTAATAGAGCTCATACTGCATCATCATCGAGCTCGCGGCATGCGATCGAACTCGAGCAGCTGAGTGCAACAACATCTCAACCAAACCGGCGATATGGAAGGGTGTGAAAGGAACATTTTACCCCAGGAGGTAGCCCAACTTTGGGAAATCCTCCCACCTCCACTGAGGTGGCCGAGCCCCATTCGGATTCTGGGGGGCTCATTTTCCACGACGACAGTGATCCAGCAGTGGTACACTTGGCTGCTGGATCTTCCCAAGCCACCACAAGTGCACAGGAGAATGCTACCCAAGGCAGCAAAGGCGCCGGGAGTATCTCCTCTCGACTGGAGAATATGGAGATCGGAGGGACAACGATGATGATCTCTCCATAGACTCCGACTCCTGAGGGAGGGGCTGCTCAATCCGGAAGCCGACGCAGGCCAAGGGAAAAGCATCAAGAGGAAAAGTCTAACGGCGTTCCAAAAGGCCAAAAAAGTCTACCGGAACGCTCAGACTTTTTGAAAAAGATGAGCTTGAAGAAGAAGGAAGACTTGACCGAACGGGAAAGAAACCTCATCAAGCTCAACGAGAGAAAAAATCTCCAAATTCGAGGCTGACCAACAGTCAAAGAAAATGGAGGTGATTCCTGAGGAAGGGGAGAAGCCGTCCTCCAAATCGGTGAGAAGGCTTCAGAGGTCCGACGCTATTGTGGAATCTCCAAAGTCAGCAGACCCCAAAAACCAAAATCTGAAAAGATACCGGTTAAAAGGGTCGGTCTGGCGAGGAGAGAAGGAAACGTAGCAAAAAGGGCTAAACCCTCGACTAGCTTCGATTCGCCGGACGAATGTCAGGTCGCTGTCATTGATCGAGCTGATCTAGATGGCAAAATGACGCCCGAAAGGTGGATGGCGGTTGAGTCGAGGATCTGATGGCTATCGCCGAAAAGGAGGGAGGCAGCGACGAGGAAGTGATCTTCGACGGGGCTGGATGGCAGAAAGGTGTCAAAGTTGTGGGTTGCAGCAACAGGTTGTCGCGAGACTTCCTAACGCAAGTAATCCGCAACTGCAACGACATCTGGCCAGGAGCCCGACTAGAGTCATTCCCAGATCGCAACTGCCCCTAAGAAAAACGATCTCATTATGGATCCCTCCTCCAGTACCGGAGAAGGATGAGACAACGATGAAGATCTTGGCGAGACAAAATAAGAACCTATGGACACAGGACTGGAGGGTAGTCTCATCAGTCGCCAGTCCAAACGGAAAGGAAGGGATATAGTGATCGCCATTGACGAGGCATCACTAGATCGCTTGAGGAAATCGGAAGGAAGCATCAAATTTGGTCTCGGGGCTCTAAAGGCGAGGCTTCCTAACGACAAGAATGGCACCAAGTCAACCAGGGCTGCGGGTGGTTCAGATTAATCTGAACCACTGTGAGGCCGCGACGGAGGATTTGATGCTGTTCATGAGTGAAAAGAAGGTGGACGTGGCCTTAGTCCAGGAACCATGGATCGCAAGAGACAAAATCCAGGGACTGAGGTCAAAAGAATACATTCTACTTCACCCACAGATTACAGGTAAAAGAGAGCGTGTATAGTAGCAAGAAGAGCACTAAAGCTTACATTGCTATCCATTTACAGCACAAACGATCTGAGCGTGGCCACGTGCGAGGACCAAAAGGGGTTCAAACTTCTACTGGTCTCAGCATACATGCCATACGACGAAGAGAATCCCCCGCCGGAAGCGGTCCGAAATCTGGTTCGAGAAGCCAGAAGAATGGGCCAACAGCTGGTGATAGGATGTGACGCCAACGGCCATCACGTCCAATGGGGAAGCAAGGATATCAATGAAAGAGGTGAGTCAATAATGGATTTTATACTTTCTAATAACCTTACTATATGCAACAGAGGCAACGTGCCAACGTTTGCAAAATAAAATTAGGCAGGAAGTTTTAGATCTAACCTTGACCACGGAGGGACGGGGTTTGATAGTCGAGGATTGGAGGGTTGATCTGGAGAGATCCTTCTCCCGACCATAGGAGAATACTCTTTAGGATTAAACGAGAAGTCCCGCTTGTTAAACCCTATAGGAATCCTAGAAAGACGGACTGGAGTAAATATGAAAAACTCGTGAATAGGTATTCTTCTAGCGAAGGGAACTAACCCATATGCCGGAGAAATCGAATCGCGACTATATAGACAATACGGTTGAGAAATTAGGAGAAGTGCTTATTAGAGCTTTTAAAAATTCATGCCCTGTTAGCCGACCCCGTAAAAACACCAAACCGTGGTGGAACGCGGAGTTACGGCAGACTAGGACAGGAATAAAGAAGCTATACAATAAAGCACAAAAGGAGAAAACGGAAGAAAGTTGGGACGTTTATAGAAAGTGTTTCAACGAATATAAAAAAGAAAATAAGAGAGGCTAAATGGGTATCGGTAAAGGAATTCAGTGAGTCCATCAGGGACACCAACGAGGCGGCCAGACTGAGGAAGGTACTGTCAAAGAACCGATGGTACCAAGCAACATCAGGAGACCAGACGATTCGTGGACTGAATCCAACGCCGAGACCCTCAATCTTCTAATGGAGACCCACTTCCCTGGCTGCAAGGACCCTGAACCAAACGAAATCGATCGGCAAGAGCCGAGACGACAATGGATCAGGGGACGAAGCAGAAGAAGAGAAGATCAGCAGGACCATCACAGAGGAGAGGGTAGCATGGGCAATTCGTTCATTTAGCCCATACAAGTCGGCAGGAGTGGACGAAATAACACCAATCATGCTGCAAAAAGCTCCAAGGAGCATCAATACCCTACTAACCAGGATCTTCCGGGAATGCCTATATTTGGGGCATATTCCAAAGAAGTGGAGAGAGGTAAAAGTGGTCTTCATACCTAAGGCGGGTAAACCAAGCCACTCTTTACCCAAGGACTTCAGACCTATTAGCCTATCATCGTTTCTACTGAAAACACTAGAGAGGCTGATAGATCTACATATTAAGGAGACTACAGATATTGAGAAGCAATGTGCTGCAGCAACACGCATACCTTAAAGGTAAGTCAGTCGAAAGTGCTCTGCATTCGGTAGTAGGTACAATTGAAAAATCCCTCAGGGATAAGGAATACACATTAGTGGCTTTCTTAGACATAGAGGGTGCTTTCAATAATGTAAAGACAGAGGCGATCAAAAAGCCATGGAGGAACTAAAGGTAGAGCAATTAACCATCAACTGGGTGTTAGAAATGCTAGAGAACAGGACTATCACATCGGAGATGGGAAACAGCTCAGCCAAAAGTGTGCAACAAGAGGCACGCCACAAGGAGGGGTATTATCACCTCTGCTGTGGCTGATTGTAATGAACCCGATCCTGACCTCTCTCTGACAATGAAGGGAATTAGGATAAAGGCATATGCAGACGACGTGGTAATATTGATCGTTGGCAAAGACTTGCAGACGATCAGTGACATCATGGAATCTGCTCTGAAGAAGTTAACGGAATGGGCAAAAAGGAATGGTTTGGGCATCAACCCAGACAAAACCGAGCTCATTCTGTTTACAAGAAAAATACAAGATACCCAAGTTCACGCTACCAAAGCTGGAAGGGAAGACACTTGTACTTGCTAAGGAGACAAAATATTTAGGAATCATTCTGGACTCGAAGCTTTCCTGGAAAAGGAACACGGAGGAAAGGATGATAAAGGGAATAAATGCATTCTATGCATGTAAAAAACTATTTGGAAAGAGATGGGGTCTGCAACCGTACATTATACACTGGATGTACACTGCTATAGTTCGACCAATCATCACTTATGGAGCACTAGTATGGTGGGAAGCGGTACTTAAAAGAGACTAATAAAAAGCCTCACAAAAGTACAGCGATTAGCAGCTCTAGGTACAACTGGAGCAGAATGAACAACACAGCGCAAGCTGCGCTAGAAAGCAATTCTGGACTTGCAATCAATCGACTGGCTCGTAAAGGATCTGGCCGCTAAGGGTGCCCTAAGATTAAGGGAATCCAATCTGTGGAACCAGACCAACTACGGTCACTCGAGGATATTGCCAGTGATAGGGAAAATCATGGTGAACACGAGTCCACATCTGCTAGACCAGAAAACGGACTATATGCTCACCAAACATGATTTTGGAGAAAGATAAGAATTCGCATTCCGACAAGAGAAGAATGGGAAAGCAACCGAGTAATGAACACTCAAGAGATAGCAGTCTACACAGATGCTTCCCGCAAATTCAGGGGCACAGGTGTGGGCATCTTCTCAGAGAAACTAGACATCCGACGATCTTTGAGGCTATCGGATGGCTGTAATGTTCTACAAGCAGAGGTTTACGCCATAAAGGGAAGCGGCTAGTTGTATACGAGAGAAAATTGCTGATAGACCAATAGGGGATATAGTGATATACTCTGACAGCTTGCCCACATTAAGAAGCATCACCATGCAATCAGTGAGATCGAAAACTGTGATGGAATGCCGAGAAGCACTGTCCTGGCTGCGTCGGGGTGGGGCTACTCTGTGCTGGGTGCCAGGCCACAGCAATGTGGTGGGCAATCAGGAAGCAGACAGACTCGCCAAAGACGGGGCCAGGGGAGCTAACCGTGGCAGATGACCCACCACTTTTGACGATCAACACACTGAAGGGAGGCTATAGGAACTGCCATCAAGGCCAAGCAGCAAGAGACGTGGCAACACCGTGAGGACTGTGCTACAGCTCGAAGACTATGGCCAGTGGTAGATAGCAAAAGAAAGACAAAACAGCTACTAGAGCATAAAAGGACCTAGTACGCATAATTGTAGGTGTCGTCACTGGAAACTGTTCCACGGGGGTAAACCTCGTAAGATGGAAAGTTTCCGACGACGACTACTGCAGAGAATGCGGAGAGGAAGAAGAAACCATAGAGCACCTGCTGTGCCACTGTCCGGCACTGGAATACCGACGCATTAAAACTTTAGGGCAAGGTTTTTGGAGGGACTAGAGGAAGCAGCAGAAGCCAACATCAGCGACATCGGGAACTTTGCAAAGAGCTGGAAGTGCTTTAACGCAAAGAAAGAATGAGAGGAAGGTTTGGTAAAACAATACAGGGGTATCGCAATGGGCCCAAGGCCTCCGAGTGAGGGATCAAATATGATCCCAAACCCCAGCAACCTAACCTAACCTAACCTAACCTAGTGGGGTTTTGATACTTTTTGTTTCTAAATTCAACTGTTCAGCACTTGACTTTCTAATCAGGTTTCCTTGACTTCCTAAATCAACATAAGTTTGAATTGGTTTTCCATCAATCATTGCTTCTTGAAAATATTTCTGGCTCATTTTATTAAAATCCATGCTGGTAATACAAACATTAACATTCCTATCTTGATTTGATTGATTTTGATTTGATTGACTTGTTCCATTTGAAGAATTAGTTCTGCAATACTTCGATGTATGACCGTATTTTTTACAAACAAAACATAATGGTTGATTTTTGTCATTTCTTGGTGGCAAATATCTACTTCGTTGTTCATGGACTGTTTTATTTTGCTCTGATTGTTGCTGTTGATTTCTAGTATCAGGTTTTGTTTCAAAATGTTTTTCATTTCTTATGATCTCTCGATGTCTCAATTTTCTTCTATTACTTATTCTTTCAAATTCTTCTAACGAGTGCAATAAATCATCTACATCAATATGCATTTTTCCAGAAGTTACGTCACATAAATTCTTATCATATAATCCAACTAAAATTTGCTCTCTTGTATCCATAAACTCTAATCCCAAATCCTTACATAATTTTACTTTTTCATGAAAATAATTACTTAAACTCTCTTCTTTTTTCTGTATTCGGGCCTCCATTAATCTCCATTTTTCAGCTAAGCTCACTTTTCCAATAAATGTTTTCTTAAATGCATTTTCAAAATCTTGAAAAGTTCTTATATCTTCAATCTTGCTCAACATCCAGTGTTTAGCTCCTCCGACTAAATGTATGCGAGCAGTCTCCAATACAAATTGGTCAGGCCAATTATGCAGCAATTTCATGCTCTTTAAATTTTTTAACCATTCGCTAGCATTCGATTTTGCTTCACCATCAAAATATCTAATATTTTTCGTTAAATCGGGCATAATTTGAAAATGATCTTCGCTTCTACCAGCCTCTGACATTGGTGTAGTTACTTTATCAATTAATCTTTCCATGACTAAATCTCTTCTTCGATTTTCCTCTAACATTATCGACATCATTCTATTTATATTTAGATTTTCATCAATTCCTGGCATACGCATTTCAAATTCGTGACTAACACTGTCTTCAAAATTTTCGTTTTCGTTTCGTTCAGCCATTTTCTTGACAATTTGACAATTAAAATTAAGAAGTTTCTTGACAATTTGGTAAATAAAAATTTAAAAATCTTCTTGACAATTTTTTGAAAATCTGGCGAATGAAACTAAGCTTCGGATTGTGGTTACGAGATGGCGCTTTTCAAATTTCTGCTAATAGGGTAGAACTTCTGTAGTTTTGAAATTCGTTAGTTCCAAGGTTACTCACTAGATGGCAATCAATTCTTGTTATCACTAATTCGAAGAGATGGCGTATTAGTCGTAAAAACTAAAGGCGGACGAGTTTCACAGGTTAATGTCTTTTTAAGTTTATAATCTCAATAAATTTCAGTAAATTTCAGTTCACTTCACTTAAAATAATGTCTACTTTTCTCAGTTCACATAAGTTCACACAAGTCCTCAATCACTCAACTGATAACTCACAAACACAATCACAAACATCACTACGCGACACTGGCAAACCACGCTATTTTCGCTATAAGTTCTTTATCCACTTCTGAAATGTTAAATAACTAGAACCCTGGTCACTTGTTCTCTGGATTTTATTTAAGTTCACTTTAGTTCACTGTTTCTAGTTATCTAATGGGGTACACAAAAGGGCACACACTAATTAAAAACTGCTTTATTTATAACACTTGGTCGCTTGATTATCAAATAAACACATAATAAACATGAACGGCCTTCAAATATTTCAACTGTCGCCGATTCTGACACAGAAATTATGGTGCAATGTTGCCGGTTTTTGTTTTTAATTTATACTACCTTTTTCCCTAACGATTTTATTAAACCCTTGGTAATATTATTTTTTGTTATCATTTAATTTATTTATAACTATAATATGTTAATAACATATTTAATAAATATTATTGAAGAAGGAAAAGTTGGGTTGCCTATAATATTTAGAAAGAGAATAATCGATAATTCATTGTAAAAAATCTATTGGTATTGAGTTGTTTAACAATTAAAGAGTTGGGGTATTTGAAGATATTTTTAATTAGAGAGCTGGTACATTTGAATCTCTAGAAATATATACCGTATGATCGAAAAAAAAACGGCGTCAGCGATGGCTATGAAATGAAGATCGCTGTCATTTTATATATAAATTTATATGGGAAATGTCATCGATCGTCATTTCCCAGCCAACTGGACGCCGGCGCCGTTTTTTTTCGATCATAGGGTAGTATTATAATATAAATTGGAAAACAATATTTGTAATGTAAAAAAAGATTATTCGCCATTTTTAATTATAATAAACAATAATAATGACATTAGCAGTTAATTAAATTTCTATATATACAGGATGGTCCAAACTATAGTCCGGAAACGTCGGCAGCATATTCTGCAGATAAAACTAAGTAAAAAGTTCGTATAAATGTATAGTATGTCCTAAGAAGCTTACTTTCGGGAGTTCAGGGTGTAGAAGTTTCATTTTTATTTCGATTTTTTACCAAAATTATCAAATTCCTCATATCAAAAAACTTCCAGACACCAATTTTCATTTAAACTTTGACGTTACTTCACAAATTATTTGGAAAAAATTCGAAATAAAAATGAAACTTCTACACCCTGTATCTCCGAACTAAGCATTTTAGTAGATTTTTACGAAGTTTTTTACTTATTTTTATCTGCAAAATATGCTGCCAAACTTTCCGGAATACAGATCGGACCACCCTATATATTATATTCTCTATAATAAGACAAAAATTATTTGTCACGCATATTTTATAGATTTCTTTTTGTCGTACCGCATAGCCCAATTAGAGTAATCGAGAAAATTAAAACTTAAACTATAATTCTGAAATTTGGTGTGGAGACTCCAGGAGAGTCTCAGATACTACCCTAGAAGTTTTAGACCTCTATCTCACCCGGAAGTGGTCGTACCGCAGAACCCGAATAGAGTAAACGTCAAATATAAAACTTAAGCTAGAAGCCTCAAATTTGGTATGGAGACTTCAGGATGGCCTCTGATACTACCCTACAAGTTTCAGACCTCTATCTCACCCGGAAGTGGTCGTACCGCAGAGCCCAAATAGAGTAAATGTCAAATATAAAACTTAAGCTAGACGCTTTAAATTTGGTATGGAGGCTCCAGGAGGGTCTCTGATACTACCCTAGAAGTTTCAGACTTCTATCTCACCCGGAAGTGGTCGTACCGCAGAGCCCAAATAGAGTAAACGTCAAATATGAAACTTAACCTAGAAGCCTCAAATTTAGTATGGAGACTCCAGGAGGGTCTCTGATACTACCCTAGAAGTTTCAGACCTCTATCTCACCCGGAAGTGGCCGTACCGTAGAGGCCAAATAGAGTAAACGACAAAATTAAAACTTAAGCTAGTAGCCTCAAATTTGGTGTGGAGACTCCAGGAGGGTTATAAATACTACCCTACAAATTTCAGGCTTCTAGCTAAAGTTTTAATTTCGTCGTTACCTGTTGGGCTCTGCGGTGCACGACCACTCCGGGTGAATAGAGGTCTGAAAACTTCTAGGGTAGTATCAGAGACCATCCTGGAGTCTCTACCAAATTTGAGGCTAGCAAGTTCTATATTTGACGTTCACTTATTTTGGTTCTGCGGCAATGACTTCCGGGTGAGATTCAGGTCTGAAACTTCTAGGGTAGTATCAGAGACCTCCTGGAGCCTCCATACCAAATTTAAAGCGCCTAGGTTAAGATTTTATATTTGACGTTTACTCTATTTGGGCTCTGGTGGCACGACCACTGGGTGAGATAAAGGTCTGAAACTTCTAGGGTAGTATCAGAGACCCCTCCTGAGTCTCCATACCAACTTTGAGGCTTCTAAACTTAAGTTTTAATTTTGTCGTTTACTCTATTTGGGTTCTGCGGTACGACCACTTCCGGGTGAGATAGAGATCTGAAACTTCTAGAGAAAATTAAGAAAAACATGAAAATATTAGACTAGAATATTAAATTATTATTTTGTTAGAATTTTTTTATTTTTATATTTTATATACCATAGAAACGCGTTTTGATTTTTAGGACTTCAACTTAGGAAAAGATTCAACAATATTTTCATGTTTTCTTTTGCTTCCTTTGCTCTAAAAAACGGTATGGAAATTTGGAAAAAGTATAAACAGGATTAACCATTTTAGAACAAGCAAACATTTTTTATGAAGAATGCATTTTTCTCAAAATATCAATAATAAAAAATGTTTTCCTCTTGTAAAGACAATCCGGGGACATACTGTATACCTATATTCTTACTAGTACCCTAGTACCCAAGAATATCTTAATACCTATTATTCTTTGCTAGTACCCTTCTAGTACAATTATATTTATTTTATGAATATCATATGCAACCAATGATTCACTAATCTGAATAAAATCAATATATTTTTATATTTGATAGTATTAATTATATTATAACTTAGTTAATTAAGTAAACGATTGAATATAACAACTACTGTGTTAGTAATTGTTTATTTAAAAATGGTATTTTGATAATTTCTAGAGTTTAAATAAAATAAAAATCTTAAAGGAAAATGAAAACATATCGGCAACATGGCACGAAAAATTGTAAATATAGATGGCCGATTTACCGATTTGCTTAATATCAAGGCTTATATTTTTTAAGTATTATCGATAATTTATGTAACAAAGTATTGTTTTTCGTTGACACAAATGATTTATATACACTAATATTGAAAGCTAGGTATGTATTTATTAATAAAATAGGTGAATTTAGAGTTCCACCGCAGAGCCCAAATGTTACCAACCACGCTATTTTCGCTATAATTTCTTTATCCACTTCTGAAATGTTAAATAACTAGAACCCTAGTCACTTGTTCTCTGGATTTTATTTAAGTTCACTTTAGTTCACTGTTTCTAGTTATCTAATGGGGTACACAAAAGGGCACACACTAATTAAAAACTGCTTTATTTATAACACTTGGTCGCTTGATTATTTCATGGCGGTCTCTCCCTCTCTACCCGAGGTCACCACTTAACGATCAATGCTACCAACTTAAATATGTATAACAATATAAGAAATATATATGATAATATGAAAAATAATATGTCTTTAACACAAATATTTTCATAATACATAAACATCATTGATTTTATTAAGGGTATTATTATTAGTATTTATCCTGGTTTTTGTCGACAATAAAAACTCAATCTTGTAATAGAACATCAATTTTTTATTTCGTAAAATTATTTTGATACAAATTCAATTTGTCAAAATTCAAGTCATTAATATATTGATAAACAACCCAAATAATTCCTAAATATTTTATTATAAAAAAAAACTGTTACCACTAAGTTTGTAAAACACATTATGGTTTGTCTTAATACTAGAAAAAATCATTTATTTTTTGCACAAAAGAAGCTTGTTGATCCTTATTTGTCCATAACAAAATTCTGTATGTACAACACACATATACCTAATTTATTATTAAGAAAATTAGATTATATGATCTCAGAATTTTAAGAAAATTTTTTTAAGACAAAATAGTTTCTTCTCAACTGTAATATTGTCAACTTTGGCCTGTATTTTATCTATTTAAAAACATGGGATTGACAATCCCCTTACTAAAATACATACTGGAAGGTACTGATTAAATTTCATTGCATCAAATACCTTTGCTATAAATCTTGGCTCACAATTTAAGGCCATTGCAAAATGCTTTTGAACTTCATCATAAATTTTACAAGAATAAAAGTGTAATATTGAAACAAAGTAACATTGTAAGCTTCATGACTAATAGTCTCATTTTTAACACTTTTTAAATATCATCTCGTTAACAATTATGAATATTATATGATTTTTCTCAGTGATTTGTGGCACAGATACACATTAATATATGCCCCATAACAGTTTTTAAATAAGAAACTTCTGCCTACAGATTTAATTTTCTTATTGGCATAATACCCTTTCTTCCTATATAAATCTTGCCATTTTTTCAGTCCAATGTTCCTTGTTTTTACAGTTGTAGGAATACTAAAATGTTGACTATAGAACTCGATACTATGTTTGAAAAAGCCTTCATACCTGTAACTGTGCATAAATCTAATTAACTGAATTCTCCTCCTCTTGACACTCTGAACACTGTTGCTGCTAATGTTAGAAATATTTAGCACAAAACTACAACTACCTACAACAAACTTTACAATAAAAATGTTAAATTTTCGCTGTTCAATTAAAATTAAATTACCCTATCTTGTGTTTTCTTTTCCTCCAAATAATCTTCTTGTCAAGTAAGGACCAATCTTATTTGACATATTTCTGGTACACTTGAACTTGTGCTTTCATGGACACTATAAGAGTGCACTGTTTTACAGAAGCACGAACATTGATTCCAAGTATCTTCTTCCTCCACACGTAATAAAACATCCTCTTTAAATGGCCACATCATACACTTATTTTTGACCATTCCCAATTACCATCACGGTTTTTACAAATCGCCTTTAGGAAAACTAAAAATAAACAGTTTTGGATCATCTGTAAATATGATTATGTTGTATAAACTTACACATGAAAACTAATCATTTTTCCCGGCGTATTAGCTTTCTTAGAATGACTATGACAATATACAACAAGCCTTTTTGAATTAGTGTTTAGAATAATTGAGATAATAATAAATTTTAACTAGATAACAACACAAACGAAAAAAAAACAAAACAAACAGATGTCAATTAAAGAGGGGAAGTGACAGCGAGACCTGGAAGATGTCTGCCATCTTGCCGTCGACAAAAATTTGGATGCGCACTCGTCGAAGCTCATTCTCCCACTTCCATATCTCTGGGATAGACGTACAGTACGTCTGTCCGTTCTGGAGCTACGGGGTATCCGTGAGAGGGGAAACGATATTTCCAAATACGTTCAAATAAACGTAAATTTAAACGTATTTGGATATTTCTCTCGATCTTTGTCTCGATGTTTTTCCTAAAAAATGACGACGGGTCCCGTCAATAAAAATTCGACAAATTTGCAAGTAGCCAATAAAATGAGTGGGCGGAGCGATTTGCGGTGACGTACTCGTCAAGTCGACGTATAAAATATATTGCTGTTTATTTAAATGTTTTTTGTCCGCATTCCTTTCATAGACACAGATCCAGCAGACGTACTTTACTGTAAATGTACGTTTTCGCTCTTGTTTTATGTAAACATCAATCAGTATATAATGTGAAAAATACTACTTTCCTAAAAAATCAGACTTTGTCTTGGGTGGACATATTTTCATCTGATAACCCTAGGTGAATATGAAGTGCAGAAACATGATACAAAGAAGATATTGTCTTTTTTTGTACCTATCATGGTGCAGAAACATGAATTATGCGGGCCAAATTTATAATATGAAATGAGACTATTAAAATTGATTAAATTGAGCTCCAAATGATGGACACTCAAAGAGTATATGATTAAGAGATCCTCTCCACTCTCCATTCCACAGTCACAGTAACTATTGTCTCTCCTTCGTCCTTAACATTTATTATATAAAAGTGAACTAAAAATTTTAACCAGAACATGTCATGAATATTACATCGCTATAATCTCATTAAATTTCACATCATTATTATTACCTTAGATAGGTATATTATTACCAGCCTTTTCTAAATTAAACCCTTGTATATATATATATATATATATATATATATATATATATATATATATATATATATATATATATATATATATATATATATATATATATATATATATATATATATATATATTTTATTAAACTTTATAAATTGATTATCGTCAAATTTCAAAGGGAACCTGAAATAATGATGAATATCCTCCACCTCAACCTCCTGAATCAAAGGGAATAACTGATCAATTCCTTCAAATGAGGAGTTTTGGAACCTTGCCCAATATTGATATTCTTACCATAATCCAGTTGTGACCTAACAAAAGCTTTATAAATAGTTAACATTGAAGTTGGATGACGACTCCATCAAATTTTACAAATGTATTTAATATATTTCATAATGATTATACCTTTAAGCAGAGCTGCAAGCTTACAGAAAAATTAAGTCTCTTTTTGATTTAAATCATTTTAATGACTTAAGTCATTTATCGATTTAAAACTTAAGATTAAGTAAGCAGCGCTTTAAACCTCCAAAGGCCTTTTAGCCTCCATAGATTTAAGTCTTTTTCAAAATGATTTGTGATTTAAATCTTTATTCCGAATTAGAAAAAGATTTAAGTCTTTTTAGAAAAAACTTAAGGCATTGAAAATACTTAAATCTTTTTATAAAAGACTTATTATAAGCCATCAAAAAGATTTAAGTCTTAAAGTTTTATAAAAGGCTTACGTCAGATTATTATACAGGGTGTCCCAGAAATAAGTGCAAGTATTTGAAGGGGTGGTAGATCTCGATAAAAGAAACATATTTTCTCTTTATCGTTATTCAAATAAGGCCAAAATAACGGAGTAACTTTGAAAATTTCCAAAAAAAATGATTTTTTGCTAAAATTTTGAGAACCACTGGATCTTTTCTGGATTTTCTTTCTTTAATCTAATTACCTCCATATGTTGCCATATTATCAAGAAATTATGTTTTTTAACTAAAAACTAAAAAATATTCCAAAAATTTTGGAATTTTAAAAAAAAATTTCGCGAAAAAAATCTCATAGGCGTGTTTCTGGGGTTGAGCTATACTATCAGTTAAAATACTTGCACTTATTTCTGGGACACCCTGTATATATTTTTATGATACATTTTTAACAGCAACATTTCTTTTTCGCACACCTACTTAGTATAGTACACACCTAGTCTTCTTAGTTCCTGAAACATAAATGTTGCATTTTTCTACCCTCTTCGTATATTTGTTTTCGTTGTGCCACTGAATTTTACTTAAAAATCTCTATGGAGCTCGATTTTCACCTTTTCGATAAGTTATAATGTTCGCGAGATATGAGGGAAGTCGAAAAATGCAACAATTTCAATTTCGCCCTGTATTTCAAGAACTAAGGGGGCTAGGACAAGGATTGTCTTGATTTGAGGGTAATTATATTGATTTAAATCATTTTATCGATTTAACTTGCAGAGCATCGTGATTTAAGTCAAAAATATAGACTTAAGTCATAAAAACCACTTAAATAACATTACATTGACTTACAATAAGTCTTGGCTTACAAAAATGACTTGATTTGAAATAAAATCACTTAAGTCATTGACTTAAGACTTAAATCATTTGAACTTTATGTTGAAGTTGACTTAAGACTTTTAAATCATATTGATTTTAGAAATGACTTAAAATTTAAGTCTTTTTGGCCTTGGCAGTCTTGGCAAACATCCTTTCTATTTAATGTTTTCAGGAAAACCAATAATTATCAATCTCTACACCTAAATATCTTTTTCAGCCTATGATATCTCTTCCTATATAATATTAGAGTATCTTTCTATAATATTCCTCCTCCGTATTATTATACAGGATCATTTATTTGCTGATAATTTAATGTCATTATTTATACATAGGCCAGGCCTCAAATTTTAAAAGAGTGCTATTTATTAATCTATCATAATTGTATGTTATCACTATGAAAAATGACATCAATGTCATCTGCATACTGCAACATTTTAACATCATTAGTAAAATATTCACATATACTATTAACATAAATATTGAATAGAAGAGAGAATCTTTACACAGAATTGTAAGATGATCTCTATATTTTTTATTCTTCCTATATGAACTGATAAAGAATAATTTTACTCTATTTAAAACAAGATGAGGAACTCTTTTGTGTGGCCCTGGAATAGTAATTTTTGTTTCTGTCCCATCATTATGAAAATTCATATTATGACTGTCTAAATAAGTATCTAAAAATCACATCATTTTCATTTTATCCCAACAAGATCCCCAAGTCATATGTTGGGTATATACCGTGCTGGCAACTCTTACTTTTGAGGCGGTAATTCACATGTGTGGATGTAAATCGCATAGGAATCTTATTAAGTCGGAGTGAGAGAAATGCGACGGTGTGCAGTAGCAGCGTTGCCACATTCACATTTCTCCGGTACGCCTTTCCCTATCAAGTACAGTAAAATCACGATCGCAAACCGCTTATTTCTAAAATACCTTTTTTTCGAAAAGATAACTTCTGAGCATCTGAAATGGAATTATAAAAATATCGTTAGGGTTTCCATTTTTTTATAACGAGAAAACGTCAATAATCGCGATAATTTAAAAACGCAACTTTTTAGCACATAACACGCGATAACCTAAGAATAACTTTAGATTTTGAAACTTATTTTATTTTGAAGTTCGGATCTTTTACAAGATGTTTAAATAAAAAAAATCCATATGCTTGTTTTTTTCATTCCTTTTATTTCCAAATTTTAAAAAACCCATCCTTTTACCTTTAGTGCATAGCAATTTTCAGCAATCGTGTAACTTAGAAATACTAAGAAAGTTTTTGAAAAAACTACAATCAATTATTTCTAATGGATTTCGAGATATCGATTTTCGAACACCAACTCAATTTCACATATTTTTACCAAAAATGCAAGTGTTTCTAACTTGCACTTAAAAATTTACAAGCTATAGGGTAATTACAACGACTCGTTAATAAATAAACAAATAAAGTATCACGAGACGTAATTAAGCCGTGAAGCTGAACGCATGATGTACACCTTTCCCTCTGCCTATTCCTTAGAATTTTAAGTACTGACCTAAGGTACTGACCATAGAAAAGTGAGTGTACTGACAGAGGAACTGATTGGGTCGACCGGTCGACCGCGACGAATTTGCTATATCCCCTTCCACGTCTCTTAGCAATATGCACAATTTCTCGGTTTATTTCATACGTTTGGCAACGTGTTTACTATTTGTTCAGTACTTACTCTCAGTTTTACTCTCTTTGTTGAGTACATTATAAACGCATTGTACTCTTCTCTCTTCTTACATATGAAAATCTCGACCTAAAACTTACCCTTTGCCAGCCTTTAGTATATGCAGTCAAATTGTTGAGAAATCAAAGCTGCTTCTTCTTTAAGGTTGTTGCTTTATAATAATTTACACTATATTCTTAATTAAATACTTTATTTAATGAAAACTTTAACAATTAGTTTTAAAGGTACAGCTGGATATAAAAATTGCCGACTGTGAACTTAGAGAGGTAAAAAGGCAAGAGCGGTGTCGAAAAGTAAAAAGATACTGTCGAAAAATAAAGAGAATGTTTGTTAAGAGCTACATCTTGGACTTGGAACTGTGTAGAATTAAAGAGTGTATCAGATCTTAAATAATGTGTCAGATCCTAAATAATGTGTCAGACTTCCCCAATAGCCCAATAGCCGTAAGGCACAGACGTGTCTGAACAAAGGCTATATAATTTTACAATACGGACTTTCCATCGTTTTTCTCAAAGTCTGGTACGGTGGTTTATTGCTTTTAAAGATAAAATGTTTTGAAACCCCTTTTTAGTGGGAAAACTGTTTAGAGAGAGATCGTGTTTACAAACTTTTGGCGTAAATTAATACAGATAAAAACTTTCCTAAAACTAATATCACAATCTAATTACATCTAGACCGGGATACAACAAAATGAGTAAAAAAATTATCAGACAATGTTATCTCTGAAGAATTATAAACCAACGCAACGTAAAATTCTACTATAATTCTATGCTTTATGAGAAATGGGGTGAAGTTTTTTTTTACTTATGAAATCACTTATAAAAAAAACAACAAAACATCCAGTATATAGAAGCCTCCCCTAACACAAAATCATAAAAATTTCTCTGCGGAAATTCATCATTCCATTTTTTCCGACTTTAGAATAACTGAAATTACTTACATGAAAACGTGTTCCTATTTTACATTCTAAACACTTTTCTTGTGTAGGTATTGTTACGTTTTTCGTCGGTTCCGTGTGGATAGAAAGTCACAATTTATTTAAACACTATTTATTTAACACTAATTAACAAAAACAATAACGATAAAAGACTTATAGAACTATTTACAAACGATTTATAACTAAGAATTTATTTTGAATTTTAGCGCGTCAACTGCACTGGTATATTTATAACTGCCCTCTCTAGGCCACTGCCGCCGGCTTTTATACCTACAGCAAAAGAAATCTAGAATAGTCCATAGATCGTTAGGCGCATAGAGAAGGTTTTCGAATGTTCTCGTATGTACTAGTCCATTCTAGTGGGTCTCGATTCTTCTCGAACGAATGAATCATTGCGGTGTCTATGCGATGTTAAGGTCATCCGAGGGCGGGCCATATTGTGAGGTTAGGTCGAGTCCACACCGGCTCGCAACACTGCCCCCTTCTTAGGCACATGCTCGTCCTGAGATGTATACGGTGAATGAAGGTATTTGCAAAGCTGGCCCCTGGTACATTGCGAAGTCTGGTAGAAATAGCAGTCTACCGTTTTCTCTCCCGATCTCAGCTTTGGGTTGTAGCAGCAAACGAGGATCTCGATTCCCGTAAATCTGAACAAGACTTCAATCATGTTCCGGATTGTACGCCAACTCAAACCATCGAGTCCACACGCCAGCTTCGGAATGGCTAATCGTGCAATGTTATTGTTTAGCAGGGCTTCTCTCAGTTCAATCAGGGTCTTCCATAGATTGAGATAAGTCGGCTTACTCGGGGACCATTCCTTGGTGACCAGGTAGAAGATGTGCCTTGCTTGACCATGTGCATTGTCGGTTAGCCTAAAGACGCTTCCAACCTCGGATCCTGTCGGCGTAGTTCTCCGACACGCCCAAACTTCTCATTGAACGTCGCAGCGATTCCTCTGGACATCCGCAAATCTCGAGCCACACAATGAGCGAGCGAATAATCAGGAGGCACGGAAAAGAGGTCTCGTTGATCTTCTTTGGTTACACCATAGCGAGCCTTCTCGCTGCTGTTGTATCGGGCCATGAAATCGTCAAAGGACATCTCCGAATCAGGGTGGGCCATATTGTGAGGTTAGGTCGAGTCCACACCGGCTCGCAACAGTATGAACTTCCTAGTAGATACTGTAATTTAGACATCAATACCGTACCGAGAAAAAAAAATTGGCGTCGGGAGGCACGTATAGCCGCCCATACTAAAATATGTTAATAAAAAGTTGGTAGGCAGTTCTTTTAGTTTCAATTATCTCAATCTCAAACTGCGACTTTGACTGATTTTGATGTTATTACAAATTTTGTTGCAAATATTATTCCTAATCTTAAATTGAAAACCGCGTTTCGCTAGCTACTGTAATTTTGGAGTTACGATTTTTTAAAAATTTTAACACCCTCCCATACCCTCTTACCAACCCACAACCCCCACCAAAAACTATAATGGCCAGATTCTCGGGTGCCACAGTATTTTTGTGCCAAATTTGGTTAAAACTGGTTTAGCGGTTTTTGAGTTATCGTGTTACACCTGTTACAGACAGACGGACAGACGGACAGACGGACAGACGGACAGACAGACACCATGAAAATATTTTGTTCTTAGGTCATTTATGACCCAAATAACTCATTTTGAGTGAAATTAAAAAACTTTTTTTTGTCGATCTTAATAGCCATACCTGTTGGTATGGTAGGCTAAAAAACGAAAATAAACAAAAATGATCCAACAAACCAAACCAAACCAAAACAAACCTAACGAAAGAAATCAAAACACGCTGTAAGCTAAAACGCGTTTGTTTACGAATTCCAATTGTCGAGTACAGTTGTACAAATATAGGAAGAGACTTGGGGATAGACTTATTAAGTCATAAAAACCACTTAAATAACATTACATTGACTTACAATAAGTCTTGGCTTACAAAAATGACTTGGCCGCATTCCCATATCTATCACATGCTATCGCGAATCAAGCAGAATTGGGCGATACCGAACTAAGTTCTCATCTATCACATGTCTTCTTAACTACTTAACTAGTACACGTTATCGCGAAAATAACTTATTACATTACACTTGTTCTTGTGCAATTTTGTAGCTGTGTTTTCCTTTTTATTTTTCCTTAGAGCATTAAATTTGACAAAAAAGGAAATTTGCTGTATTGTCACTGGATTTCTGTACCATCGAATAGAAATAGAACTAAGCTAGTTGTAGCATCAAAAAGCATGAAAAATTATACTGGCCAAACTAGTTAACTCAAAATCACAAAAACTCTAGTTACCTAATGGTTGTATTAAGGGGACGATAAGGCAGCTGTGTTAAGAGAGGTGCCCGAAACTGCCACTTTTTTTGGCAATTATTTCAAAGAAAATGAAGTTACTCGTACAATAGACATTGGTAATATTGTGTCAACATGCTAAAGTAAGGAAAAAAGAATTTTAACATGTTCATGTTCCTATTTACATTGTTTATTTTAATTTAGTTAGTTTTGTTGTTGTTTTTTGTTTTGTTTTTATTTATTTGATATTTTATATGTTTTGGGTTACATATTCTGTGTTGCAGTAATAAATAATACTATATAAACATTAATTTGATAATGTTATTCCTAACCTAAAATATGAGTGCATATTATTCAGATTAGTATATAAGTATTGAAATATGTAGGTGTAATAGGGGGCTCAGTAAAATTTGCCCACATGCCCGTGAGTCTGTTGCTACGCTACTGCGCATTTCTACGGGGAAGTCCAGAGCTCGTAGGTCGTAGCGTAGGGAAATCCCTGATCGACCTTCATTTTGCTGTAAAAGCATTTTGTGATATTAGAAGGGCAATTCAGAATAATCTTGCATTGTCCTCCCTTGACGACAAAGAGAAATCAAATTGTTGGAGTTTGTTGACAAAAGAGAAAAATTTGCTATTAAATCCATTCATTGTGCTGCAGAATTACTAAATCAAAAATCACAAGGTTCTGAACTTGATGAAACCCAAATTCTTTCTGCCATAGAATGCATACTTAATAAATCAAAAAATAAACTCAATATAAAGGAGCAAGAAATAATAGATGAAATAGCAGCTGATAGCAGATTACCGTTGTAGAAGTGACAAGTTATTTGGAAATAACTTCATATGGAAAAGTAGTTTTGATAACCCAGTCTCCTGGTGGAAAGGACTGTGTTCTTCATCTTCATTATGATAAGTAGCTTCACGAATTTTGATGATGCCAGCATCTTCGGCTGCCACGGAACGCAATTTTAGCGTTTATAGTCATATTCATTCAAAAAAGAGAAACAGGCTTACTAATGATAGAGCCGCTAAGCTACTCTATGTATCCCACAATGAAAACTTGCTGAAGAAAATAGGAAACGACAATAGATCAATTTTTATTTCCGATACTACTGAAGATTTTGAGGAAGTAGACTGGCAAGAAGATGTTATTGAGTATGATGCTGATGACAGCTATGAAGATGCTTGCTCGACTAGTGTGTCAAAAATATTTTTTTTGTACAAATTTAACCATAATTTATTTTTTAATTTGAAGAATAACTCATTTTGTGTTTTGCGATGTTTTGTTATGATTTTTATAAATAAATATTTCAATTTTTCTTATTTTTTAAAATATTTCATATATTTCCAATATTTCCAATGTTTCATGAAATATTTCCGAAAATATATTTCTGGAAATTTTACATCACTAATTTCTACTCATAAGCGAGAAGAAATCGCGAGAATGGGACACGCTGTACACTGTGGACTGTGGAGTACCGTGGCAGAAACTCTCTGCAGAAACCTCATGCGTGAAGAGCATTCGTGACTCGCCTCTCTAAAGTTATATATGTTGTGAGAAGTATCTATACACAGTTCCAATTATCTCGTGTTTTCATTCTTAAAAATGGTTTGGGTACAACATGGCCTTTGTGTTATTAAGGGAATGTTGGAAATATAAATAGCAAGAAAACTTCAATAAAAAAGGAAAAAAAAAGTAAATAGAAAAGTTTGGGTAAGGAGCTGGATAAGCAGGTGGGAAAAATAGTTTTGCCTATCAACTTTGTCATGAATTAAGAAGTGAAGATATTTGTTCATTTTAAATTTTTTATTACAGTTTGATGTTTTGTTGGATAAATCGCAACCTTTTATTCAAAAACAGTGGACAAATATGCGTGACCGAATATAGCTAAACTAAAACTAGAAATAACAGTATGATTTTTAGAGCTTTCCAGACCGTCTAATAGAGGATGCTGTCAAAAGCATTTACGAAGTCTGCAAATCATAAACGGCCTCTACATTACTCGCCAAGTAAGCCGAAACTGCCGAAGTAGTTGAAGGTTGAATAGTGAAGAGTGTTTTTTCGTGTTTCGTCGCCTAACTTTGTCTCGGCTCTGCCACAGCCTGACTCTACTTAACAAGCCGTGAACAACCATTTGGCAACGCCGCAACCGGCAAGAGATTCAGATCGGTTTCTAGCTAAAGTATAAAAAAGAACTTTAGAGTCTTTTACAATCTTAATATTCCTAGATTCATTTAAAACAATCCTATTTCTAAAATTTGAAGTCAAATCGTCAAAGTTTATAATTAGATCAGAACGTTCAATATCTCTATTTAATTGCTCACTTCGATCTTGCATTTCTTTGGTTCTTTCAGCAGGACTTTTTCGGAGAATAGGAACTGTTTTTGACAAGTAATGTGGCAAATTTGGAAAGATACTAGGCACTGTATTTAACTTTAGTCTAGTTTTAGTAGGTACCTTTTGCATTGATTCAGCTGGCAAGCAATAATCCTCCTCCCTAATAATGTCACTTTCTACAAAATGCTTAGCACAAACCACAGAATATTTTGAGGGTGACCATGTCTCCCTAGGAATATTCCTAATCCATTGGGCTTTAAGGTTTTCATCCTTTAGAAAACTAAAAGAGTAACATTTTGTAATTGGTATACAGGGTATACATAGTGCGTCGGGCATCTATACAGAATTTCTAAATTATTTATTTTAGGAACTTCTCCGCATTCTCTCCAGACCCTATATGCCAATAAAAATACTTATATATCCGCGTTATATATAAATAATAAATAAATGCCTTTATTGTCAAAAAAATTTACAATGTGTAGACAAAGGTACAGTAAACAAACAAACAAAAAAAGAATACAAAAACATTATACAAATTACATTGTCAGTCTTATTGTTTAAAATAAACATTTTATAAATGTATTGTAAACATTTATAAGAAATAAAAAATTAAAAATATGAGTCAAAAATAGTAAGTTTATAGTGAATATCAATGACCTCTAAACTATGCCCCTAAACAAATTTATTTCGATGTCATTGGTAACTATAGTAATAGCAAACATTAGACCAGTGTTTACAAGATCAAATTCGATTATCAAAATATAAGTCATTTACGGCATAGAAAGCCTTGTCTAGTAAATAAGATTTCAATGCTTGGCGAAATGAAGAAAATGATGTTATGGATTTGATTTCAAATGGCAGGTGCATTTTTTTCGAGTTGTATAATATTTTATAAAACTTTTAACTAATCCTGAGCGTGGGGTAGGTAGATAAAGATCTTCCTCCGGCGTTCCTGAGTGGATAAGTGTGAGATGGCCTTTCTTGAGAAGCTGATACATGCTTACGTATTAGACAAACGGATTCAAATATAAATAAGGAAGGAAGAGTTAATATTTTTAATTTTTAAAAAAAGTCCTGGCAATTATATAGACCATATCCGCGCGCGGACATGCTATATGCACTATATGATTAAAAATCTTATTGTTTCAAATGCGCAGATTCACAGCACAGGTGAAAGTACTCCGTCGGGCCCTAAAAATACACAGGCACAGCTGGGATCAGCGCAGACGGTCTAGACGGAGTAGACGATTCCAGTGCAGTGGTGGCCTAAGTATTTCAAAAAATTTGCATTACCAGCGGAACTTCAGCCTAAAGGAAAACGTACTTGGTTCAAAATCAGTGAATATTATTATTTCGAGATGTCCGTTGGAGTCCTCATAGCTTCGAACACCATTAAAGGTCTAATAAGAAGAAACACGTTTATCCTTACTCACCCTAATATACGTCTTATAGATCTTCCTGTAAAAAGGACATTTTCTGGATTGAACCCCATCAGTAAAAATAAAATTAATGACGTTAGAAAAGTACTCCATCATATTCCAGAAGAATATAAGAATTTCTACGGTACTATTATCGCCTGGTCTACCAATATGGTATCCTGATTCGGATAGTGAAAACTAACGTATCGTTTTATAAGGGGTTTTCGCAGCCTTATTGAGAATTTTCTATGAATGTATTTTTGGTACCCACTATTTATTCTCAATACAATTTTTTTCTGTGAATTTATGTTTGGTTGTTTTCCCTTGCAAAAATGCATTTTTAATAAAAAGTTTTTTCATAGTGTTTTTATGTTTGTTATTAAAAGGACACAAGTCCATTACTTGATTTGCTTCAAAAAGGCCGAAAAACTTGTACAAGTATTTAAAAAAATGAGTGATGGGAAAAACCGAGTAATTTCAATAATCGAGAACTCGAGTTTCAAGCGATTGCAATAACCGAGCGATCGCACGAGCGAAATATCGCTCGTATTTAAATACGGTTTTTCGTCCGTCGCTTGTTGTAAGTACTCGTTAACGCCAAGCGTCAAGCAGTAATAAGTTGCGTGTGCAGGGCACATATTCTTTCGGTGCTGAATGGCAAGTAGCAGGCGACGAGCGATTTGCTTGATCGCTTGATTTAGTTTACTTCAAATCATTGTCGATGTAGGTCGTAAAACTTTGTCCCTCAGATACACAACGGATAAATATATTATACCGGGTGCGTCTCAAAAGTGGCTCGCACCCCTATAACTTTTAAAGTAAAATTTGGACCTATTTCATACAGTCGCAAATTTTTAGGGACATTTCATTTTTGCTCCACTGAAAGTAACAAAAAAAAAATCATAACCTGAGATAACTTAATTTGTTTTTTATTCGTGTTTACGATCTTTATTTTATATTTTATAGTACACAGTATACAATATGAGTTTAAATTTGTTTAATGATTATGAATATCGATTTCAATTGGAATCGGATTGGAACAGAAGGCGCAAAATTGCCATTTACTTATTATTAAAACGTAGAAGAGAAGTTTATAGGTCATTTGGGACATGTGAAATATTTAAATTTCGTAAGCAACAGTATGTATCGCAATTTAATTCAAGAAATCATCGTATCGTAATTCGCAACGTATCGTAATTTAATTCAAGAAATCAAAATAATCGATAACCGGATCACAACACCATTCTGCGCAAACGGGAACCTTAAAATAGCGCGAATATTCGCAAAAAGTTGAAAACACTTTAACTTTCCCGCCCCCCCAAATTTTAAATCTTGCGAATCGCCAAAACCTTAAAATTTCTGACAGCGCCGCCATGGTCATTAAAATTGGACCAATGAGAGCAGTTTCGCAAAATCGCGATTCGCGTCTACATGAACAAGGCTATACGAGTACGTGGGCGACAAATGCGCGCGGTACAAGCGATACGACCGACGCGACGCGTATTTATCAAAAAACGTTTTTATATGAAAGCGTCCAGCGTTGGCGATGCAGAGACTGCACATAAAGGCGCATTCTCGCGACTCTTGTACTTGGCAAGTATTTTTTTATTGGCATCAGTGGCGTAGCGGCGCAGTGGGTTAGGGGCGCCCGGGGCGGAGAGCCTCTGGGTGGGAGGTTTGCCGCCCCTACAGAATCCGTTCGCCGCTTTTATAACAATTTTTTGTCGCCCCGCAGGTACTTGGAGGGTAGCCGACCGGGGCGGCCCGCTCCCACCGCCCCCGCCTTGCTACATCACTGGTTGGCATACAGGGTCTGGCGAGAATGCGGCGTAGCTCCTATAACGGCGGATTCTTACGACTCGTGTACTTGGCAAGTACGCCAATATTTGCGTACTTGGCAACTATGCATATCTGTAAACAACATTGTTAGCAACAAGTTTGGTGCTCACGCGGCGGTACGGTTGACTAATAATTGTACAAAGAAACCGCTCACACGACACGGCAAGTAAACGCCAATAATAACCAATGTTTGTACAAGTACACGAGTCGTCAGAGTCCGTCTTATTAAATAACTTAAAAATTCTGTATAGATACCCGACGGCCCATGTATACCCTGTATACCAATTACAAATGTTTGTCAAGTAAAAGCGCATTCTCGTGTACTTGGCAAGCAATGACTAAAGAATACAAGGACATATAACACCCGAGACCAAATTGTTACCATGGCTCCAAACAGTGCCGTGGCCATATATTTTTCATAATTTAGCTGCTTGAAGGGATATTTATATTTTTGATAAATGTTTTGACTACACCCAAAGATATTTAAACTCGGGAGATACAACGATCCTTTCATAAAACGCTCTAAACCTTCATCACACATTGGTTTGAGAAAATCAACGAGTGCGAGAGAGAATGGGCAAAGAAGGGAATAGGGTATCGGCGCAACGGCAACAATGTAGTTGTTTACAAAGATTAGACGGTTGAGGTCAATTTCCATTGGCGTGCCGATCGACCGACAGTATTTTAAGGAAATTAAAATAATTGTTTAATAAATTTAAAAAAATAATAATAACACATATTTGTCGCATTGTAAAAGGTTGAGGGAGGATATTAATAGAAAAAAAATAAGTTGAGGGAGGATAGCGAAATAAATAAAAACCGGCATAATTTTTTATTATAAGATGGCTTTTCACATAAGAATAACGATTAAAAAAATCAATAAGCTTTTTTTACTTTATTTTATTAAATAAAATATCAAATTTTGGGTGTATTAGTAAATGCAGTTTCAATATCTTGTTCCAAACCTTGTTCATCTCCGGTGAATGAGACTCTCTCTATTAGCAATAACAAAATAAAATAGTTATTTTAACCTAGTAACACAATATTTTACCAAAAACTAATATTTGTAGACTTCACATATTTTTGATAAATACTTTATTATTATATGTATATCTATTATATACCTATATGAATTTTACAACTACTCAAATGTGTGTCTAAAGGGATCGCACCGCGATTAAAAAACCGATACAAGACACAAAGTACCAGAGTGGTGCTACCCCAAAAACAAAATAGAAATACATTAAATTATAAAAATAAACAGAATTAAAAAAAATAAAATTAGATAAAAAGAAGTGAAAATATAATTTTATCAGGGATGAGCGGAGATAAGCAGAGAGGCATAACGAAACAGTGTAACCGGAACAGCAACCAATGACGGGCATATCACAAGAACAAGAACCTCACAAATCAGTCGAAGAAAGTATAATTTTTTAAATGATTTATTGTTATGAATTTAGTAAATGATTTTTCATTTGTTTTTTATAATCTGTAAAGGATTGAAATTTAAAGTTAATAGAAATATTATTCCACAAATGTGGCGCTATGAAACTGAAAGATTTTTGGAAGTTAGCTGATGTTCGGTGTTGTGGAATTTTAAAATAATGCACTTGCCTAGTCGAATGATCATGGTCAACGTAGTGAAACAATGCGAACAAATAGGGAGTCTGCTCTGTAGTTAAAATTCGATAAATGAATGTCATTAAATGAAATTATTACAAATCTAAACAAAATTATGATGATATTTGATACAGTGATATTGATATTGTAATACAGTCATCAGAAAAGTCTAGCGATAATTTTAGAAAATCATAAATAAAATAAAATGGCGATTGTTTAGTAAACGGTTCTTCCCTTAGTCTTAAAAAATATTTAGTTTTTTTTCTCTGGTTTGCAAAGGAAAATTCATATTGTTTATAAATAATAAAAAGTGCATGTGCAAAGAATTTCAATACAATAAAATGTAAAAATACAACAAAATGTAGTAGTCATAAAATTCATGTAATTAGTACATTAATTATATGTATGTCAAAAGATGATCATTTACATTATAGCAACCAAAATTTAAAACAAAAGCCGTATTAAATTGTAACGGCAACGAAAAGTAAGGCCGCAAAATTCCATTTTTGGTACACCCCAATAAAATTTTCACAAAAGGTAGGTAATGATTTGTCAAACCCTTAAACCCAAGTGGGTACCTCAATTATACTTATTCAATACCCTTTCTTAAAAGGGAAACAGAAATTGTTATTAAGTTATTAGTAATTAGTACGTACCATGTACCTTTTTTCTACAAATAATTTAATTAATAAATATATAATTTAAAAAACATAATAAATTAATAAATATACAATTTCAAAAATAAACCTAAAAATAAATATAATTTAGAAATCTGCTATTTTTTATGTCTAGGTCCGCATTAGTCCGTATTAAATTTGGATTTAAATGATACACTCTCTTGTATACAATACATGAATGCACCATATTCTCAAATTAATGTCCACAGAAGTCCACAAAATAACGCAAAAATACTATAATACTGCAAATAAAGAATACGGAGCTTGATCGGCGGCATAGCAACATCGCAACAGGAGAATCTAGGAATTTTCATTGATCCTCGAAATCCGTTGTACTACGCCCGCATATTTCTAAAACTAACTGCTTTTTATTATTAAAAGAAACACGATCATGATATTTTTATTCCATTATAAAATTTAAAATAGTTAAGCATTAAATGAAAAAATTGACGTTAGCAAATTAATGTACTTGATATATTATAGAAATATAACGAAATTATTTATTACTTAATAATTGGTTGTGGTATTTAATCGAATACTAATACCAATATACAGGTAAATCTGGCAAGTGTTTTCGGTGTAAGAGAGATGCGAAAATAAGGAAAGAATAATGGCCGTTGAGGGTGCAGCCACACCATCCTAAAAACGGCGTAACGACCTTGAATCGATTTCCAGTAATTCTATTGGCTGAAATTTTTGACAGATGAATTTGACAGATAAAATTTCTGACAGATAAATGTTTCAGGGTGCAGCCACACTATCCTAAAAATGGCGTATCGGCGTAACGGCGTAATGACCTTGAATCGATTTCCAGTAATTCTATTGGCTGAAATTTTTGACAGATGAATTTGACAGATAAAATTTCTGACAGATGAATGTTTCAGCCAATAGAATTACTGGAAATCTATTCAAGGTCATTACGCCGTTACGCCGATACGCCGTTTTTAGGATAGTGTGGCTGCACCCTCAGCCAATAGAATGACTGGAAATCTATTCAAGGTCATTACGCCGTTACGCCGATACGCCGTTTTTAGGATAGTGTGGCTGCACCCTGAAGAAAAAAGGTAAACAATAATTGTATCTCTTGAGTTTAAATATCTTTGACTACACCCATGGTGTAGGCGGTGGTATCATGCTAATTAATTACGAAAAAAACGTATTAAAATGTTAACAAAAGGTACAAAACTAGTATCGACGATTAGCACACGTCAAGTACATATGGTATCAGGAAAATAATTACCAAATTCAATAAGAAAACGCTAAAAAGGTGGAGTGGACTATTTATTTACTTATGAAACACAACTCCTGTTTCTTTCTTATCATTGCGGCTTTTACACTTGAAAGCTGAATACATCACCATTGTAATAAAGTGTATACAAACTTCACTACACACAACAAGTTATTAAAAATCGCTAAAATTGTCGCTGTTGACGAGGTGGTGACTCATCCGTAGGCTCCAAAATGATGGCGTCTAAGGTAACAAATTCTGCTGCAGCCCGTATATGGGCGTTGTCCATCGTTGTCCAGCGTTGTCCACCATGTCCTTGGATTCTTTAGTCATTCATTGTTGGCTAGTATTTTTTATTGACCTACAGGCAGGGTTCGGAAAACTACATGTTACTTTTAAAAACTACATAAACTACATTACATGTAGTTAATGTAGTTTATGTAGAGGGTGTAGTTTATGTAACATATGTATGTAACTTTCAAATGTCAAAGGTTTGAGGTGTGGTTATAATAAGTTGAAGCTTTAGAAAACATATAATGTATTTAAGAAAACAGAAGAAATATGGCTTTAAATATAACTATTCACATCATATTATTTAGACTCCTCATACAAAGCAAAATTATTCATAATATCAATAGGTAGTTTATTAACGTAGTTTTCATGTAGTTAATGAACGGGAAAAGACGTAGTTTTTGAAGAAAAACTACACGTAGTTAATCAGGTAAACTACGTCTTAATTAACTACTTCCGAACCCTGCCTACAGGGTCTAGCTGGAGTGCGGCGTAGCTCCTATAAAAAATAACTTAGAAATTCTGTATAGATGCCCGACTCACCGTGTCTACCCTGTATACCAATTACAAATGTTTGTCAAGTACATGAGTCGTGAGAATGCGCCGTATGGCGCGTTCCCGCTAGACTATGTATGGCAATAGAAAAATTGTTGCCAAGTAGACTAGTCGTGAGAATGCGCTTTTACACGAGTCGTGGGGACACGTATCGTGCTCATTCTTCGCCCATGTAGGACGGTGTGTATAGTCAGTAAAGTACTTGTGTCTAGCCCTAGCAGGCAACTGTTAAGCCCGACCAATCACGTTAGAGTTTTTGACAAACACAAATGAATTAACACACTCCAAATAACCACGCTAACCAACCTGATTGGTCAAGCTTAATAGTTGACTGCTAGGACTAGATACTTCTCAGTAAAGTCGTTGTGCATTCTTTTTAACTTTTACGAAGAATACGAAGTAAAAGACATTAAAAATATAGAAACGATTTTTATTAGAAAAACAGGAAAAAACAAGTGGAAATCCAACTGTACTCGAATATTTTTGACCTACACACTAACAAACCACTTCCCGCGCACCTTAACCTACGTAAAAGCGCCCCAAACCCCCCGAAAGCCGTACTATTTCCTTTCGGGGGGCTGGTCCAGTTTTCCGGAGTTTCGTACTGTTCCGTGGCCTGTCTTTCCAGCTCCGAAAACACGTTATCGCTCGAAGGACTGTATTGCTCCAACGCCTGCAGCTCTAAATCGTCCGAAACACTATTTGCGACCGGTACTATCTCGTCCTGATCGTCCAAAATTGCCCCCACGGTTTTTGCCACGATATTTTCTAGATCCTGCATCACGGACGGACTTTCTACCGATTTGAGGGGTAAGGGAGGAGGTTTAGGTTTGGGAGGCCTGTACTGATAGCTGGATGTTTGGGGATGGTTCCTGTTCGTCAGGAAACCCACGGAAGCCTTCATAGATTGCTGAATAAACCAGCTGGAGGGTGGAAGAACAACTTGCGGTCTTTGAGGAAGCACCACGGGCCTACTATAACCTAGAAACGTGGGCGGAGGGTAAGGAGCGGGATTCTGCAATACCAAGTGAGGAAAATAAGCTGTGTGACGGAAACTGAGCAATCCAGGGTTGGGTACGAACAGTGGACGACTGTAAAACCCCGCTCCGATATTCTGGGGCAAGTATTGGTACCCCGTAAATACGGGAGGTTGTGTACTGGTTTTAGCGTGGTAGTATTGGTAGTTTTGGCTTTGGTACCAATAACTTTCGGTTGCAACTTTCTGGAAGTTCTCCGTTGTCGTGTGTGGAGGTCGGGAAGGAGTTTCTGTGAATGAATCGGTGGTGCTAGAAGCTTCCAACAGCTTTGAAGTGGAGAACTGAACGCTTGTGGAGCGCTGAGAAGGTCCAGCGGTGTGGGAAGTACCTTGAAGTACTGCTGAATACAGTCTTTTATGTGGGGACAAATCATTTGTTTCTTCTGTATTTGTTTCCAACCAAGAAGAGGCCTTATTTTTCTTCAAAATTGCCTCGTTAGGTTGTTTGAAGCCCTGTGCCAAGTCCTGGAACAGAAAATCAGTCCTATTAGTCCGAGGAAGTCCAATATCGTCGTTATTGACGGAGATATAAAAAAAGTGTTAAATAAATGTTGCTTGATTTATAAATGTGCAAATTCATTCCAGTATTTCTACTTTTCGTATACTATATATCGTCAAGAGACAGTTTTTGGTCTGTACTTTGTACTTACATCTTACATGTCTAGGAATGAATTTCTATGGTGATCTTGTGTGATCGGTGGGAAAAGAAAAATGCGAAGTGTCTATTACACAACCCCTTAATCGGACGCTATATTTCATGCGTTTGAGAAAATACTTGCTCTACTGTCTTTGTTCTGTTGTTGAGCGTAATGACTGCACTCTTCGTACATATGAAAAAGCATCACCAAGAAGCCAGATCAGCACCAGATTGACAATTGACATTGTCGGCCTTGTATACTATTTTTATCCAAAGTTTCATTAAATGAGAAATAGCAACACCGCGTATTAGTGCTTCAAATAGTGTACTATTATGCAAAATTCTATAATGAATAATATTCCGTACCTACAGAAAAATGGGCGAATTTAAATAACTTAAACTTCATTATTGCTTTTTTTGGGGTATCCTGTATACAATAAAATCCTCTTAGATAGAATATTGAGAAACATTAATATAAAACTACTAATTGTTATCTTAATCAAAAACATCGATATTGGATTTCCACGGACTAATGGGTCGCTCTGTATAGTATGTAGTGAAGCTGAACAGATTCAGTGATTTAGACCAATCTATCCATTTAATGTAGTCGTTTGAAGTGGTGGGTACGTGTTGCAGTGGGTTCGGTGAACGTACCTCTAAATGGGTAACCGTGGAATAGTCATTCGCTGGTACTCTTGTCCAGGAACATGCATCATTAGTTCCAGAAGATTCCGAAGCAAAAAACTGACTAATAGGAGATTTGAACAAATCTAGATTCTTGATGCGGGTCAGAGGCTGCCAGCCGAAATAAGGGAAACATTTTACGTCCCAAATCATTTTGGTACTTTGGCACTCTGAAATACAACGAATAAAGTAGTATAGGCAAATGTTAAATAGTAAAAATAAAAAACTTCACTTACTTATTTTCAGCTTAAGGGCCATCTCTTCAAACGTAGAGGCATTCAAAAAGGGAGATTCATAGGACAGCTCACAGAATCCGTTGTTGCAAGGAAGGTTATCGTGGTTCTCGTTACAAGAATCCGTATCCTCTTTGTGCTCCTCTTAAATAACGACATACATGTAAACGAGAGCATTATTACCTTAAAAGCCTTACTGTAACACAAGAAACCTATCAGTAAATCGTCTATTTCTTCTAGCATCCATGGTTCATTTACTTCTTCTCCAGAAAAAGTCTGGTAGAGCCTTTCGTACCTCGTCACAGCCGGAGTATAAGACAGTTCTCTGGCTTCGTCATACTCAAAATTAGCATATCTAGCTAGCTTACTTTCGGGAATGCAGTCCCTAACAGTCCTCGGACTGATTCTTTCCCATCTGGAAGCTTTAAATTGAGCTTGTCGCTCTTTCAAATACAATCCCTAAAAGAAAAACGTCAAGAGATTTTGTCAAAAATGTACAATATAGGTTAAAGTAAGCTGGTACCATGTTGGCCCTCTGAAAGGGTCCCTGGTCGACGCTCCAAGTAGTGTCTGCGCAGAAAGACACGTTTTGGAAGGCGGTGCGCAGCTGGTTGGTGTTGCACATGCGACCGGCCTCATTCACGTCAATTTTGACGCTCAAAATTGACGTCAAATGATCTATTTGTGTGAGAACCAGGTGTCGAAGACGCGGTTAGTACCTACCAGCAGTAGGTACATACCTTGTACCATTTCAAATAACAATACTATAATATTTATGTATAGGTACTATGCATCGCTCAATCACCGAAGATGAGCGTTGTTAGAAGAAGTGAGCAATTGGACGGATAACCGCTCGAAAAATTTATCGAGAAGCGCAGCTTAATCACTTATCAAAATAAGACGCTCATCATTTCTACTATTTTTTTACAGGGTATACAGGGAGAGTTTCCTACCATGTTCTGTTCTCTCTGAGTATCTCGGAAACTACTGGAGGTAGAGAGTCGGTTAAATGGGGAAAGAATTGCAGTTTTGTGGGATCATAAATATGCGCCTTTCAGATTTTTGAAAAAGTTCATGGCTTACTAGATATTTCGAAAAAAAACAAATTTCCGCAATTTTAAAAATTGTCCCTATTTCCATTATAAGCTATTTTAGACACAAAGTTTTCATATAAAAGTTATAGGTAATCACACCCTTAATGAGACTTAATGAGAATGTGTTTCTTCTAAAGCCTGTCATTTTTGACATATAACACAAACATATGTTTTTTTAAATGGAAACCATAGTTGGCCATAGTTTCATAAAAAGCGCTATTTTTTAAGCTTTTCAGCGATATAAGCTATAATATGTTTTCTTCGAAAAATTACTGAGTTATAGCCAATTCTTATAATTTTTTAACAATTTCTCTTAGTTAGTCATGGAAACAAGTTTAATCGTCTTTGCTCTCAGAAATGTGAAGCAATCACATCCAAACTTTGTAAATTAAAATATGCAAAAATTGTAAATATGAATTTTTCAAATGAAGAAAAGCGTGTAGGATTATTGGTTCAACTTTTCTTGACCATACATTTTCGAGGATACGTTGACTGGTGAATGTTACGTTTTTTAGAGGTTTTCAAGACATGTTAGAAAAGTTAAATTTAGTTATAGCCAATTCTTATATCTTTCTTGGCTAATTTCAATTAGATTGCATGATATTCTTATTCTGCTATGATTTACAACTTATAAAAAGTCAGAATTTATATATTAAAATGGTTCCTTACAATTTACACAAACTAAAACTAAAAAAATAATATCACTGCATACACTTTAAGTTATTGTTACGTTTTTCGTCGGTTCCGTGTGGATAGAAAGTCACAATTTATTTAAACACTATTTTTTATAACGAATGAATCATTGCGGTGTCTATGCGATGTTAAGGTCATCCGAGGGCGGGCCATATTGTGAGGTTAGGTCGAGTCCACACCGGCCCGCAACACTGCCCCCTTCTTAGGCACATGCTCGTCCCGAGATGTATACGGTGAATGAAGGTATTTGCAAAGCTGGCCCCTGGTACATTGCGAAGTCTGAGTGAAATCTATTACCTTTTTCAAAAGACACAAATTTTTAAAATAAACCTTTCGTAATGATATAAATTGTACATTAAAAAATATAGAACTGATACGGAACGGAAGCTTACGTATAGCGTCAATACAATAAAAAATACGGAACGGATATGGAATGGATATAGAATGGAAACGGAAGGTATAGTGAGAATCAAGCTTTAATATGGAGCTGAGTTATGTTGTCTTTTTCTTACGGCACGGAAAAAGCACACAGGGTTAAATAGGGAACACTGAGTATATATTATTATTTATTTATATGTATTATGTATATGGTTATAACCGGCAAATCGGCTATAACTCAAGAAAAGGGAACACACAATAGATCTGTAAGGTCGCCGTAATTAAGCCCCCTGCAAAATATTCTACATTCTACATTAAATAAATAATAATAATAGCTCCCGTATATAGCGTTTAACGCCTTGGGAGTAGCAAGGTACAGCTTGCCATGCTAGAGCCGTTCGGTATACAAGGAAGGTAATGTGGCTAGCACTACGCTTCCACCGCCTAGTATTATTTTAGGATTGTGAATCCCAAGTATTAATTTAAGGCATTACATTCTAGGTACCCAAACTATTTTTATTTTAATAAAAATAGTTGGCTGATGAAATGCGGGCTGTAGGATTCAAATCTACATCCTTGAGATTGGTAAACGAGAGCTGTACCTCTACACGTCGCCGGGCACATTCTACAATAGATTGGGAAAAATTATCTATAGTTATTCTCGTGTAACTTTTCCAGTCATATATTAAAATTTGGAAAACAAACGTATTTGAAACATGGAATATTGACCTTCCTCTCGAAAGCACTCTGCTTCGTCCAGATTAGTCCTTGCTGCAGGAGTATGATAACTTAAAATTACTAAAATCCCATGCGCAGATGGCTTTTCTCCTTTTTGCCCACCAGCCCAAAGAGATTAATATCAAGAAGATGACACCGTAACTAAAAGTTTAACATATTGTTACGTTTTTCGTCGGTTCCGTGTGGATAGAAAGTCACAATTTATTTAAACACTATTTATTTAACACTAATTAACAAAAACAATAACGATAAAAGACTTAAAGAACTATTTACAAACGATTTATAACTAAGAATTTATTTTTGAATTTTAGCGCATCAACTACACTCGTCTATTTATAACTGCCCTCTCTAGGCCACAGCCGCCGGCTTTTATACCGACAGCTAAAGATCTCTAGAATAGTCCATAGATCGTTAGGTGCATAGAGAAGGTTTCGATTGTTCTCGTATGTACTACTCCATTCCAGTGGAACTCGTTTCTTCTCGAATCTTCGAATGAATCATTACGATGTCTATTCTTTAATGCGATGTTAAGGATATCCGAGGGCGGGCCATATAGTTAGGTTAGGTCGAGTCCACACCGGTCCGCAACAATATATTTATAGAAAAGGATAAAAAAATGAAGAAAAGTCGGGACGTCGAATTACTGGTGGTGCATCGTAGTTGGAAATTGGAAACATAACAAATTCCATTTTTTAAAGTGTCTAAATATTGGCTCTTTTGTTGATTTTACACCGAAATCGTACATAGGATTTTAAAAGTCTGCGTATGAGAACTACAAATGCCAAATTTGAACAATTTTGGACAGCCACATTTTACTAATTTAAGAAAAACTGTGCATATATTTTTAAATTAAAACTAACTGAACAGTTAAACAATGCAATACCAGGCAAATGCCAATATACCTTAAAGTTTGGACAATGCGAGCGTCACACATAAAAAAGCGCTGTTTAAATCGTACCCAATTGTGTTAAAATCAGTTGATGCCTTCTAAGTGGCGTCCAACTGAGACGTGCGCAGCTTTCAAGTGAAGTTAATCCAAGTACACTTTGATTTATCAATGTCAATACTATACAGGGTGTCCCAGAAATAAGTGCAAGTATTTTAACTAAATTCAGTAAAAAAACTTTACTAAATTCACTAAATTTTACTTTAAAAATTTCCAAAAAAAGTTATTTTTTGGTAAAATTTTGAGAACCACTGGATATTTTCTGGATTTTTTTTCTTGTAAATTTAATCTAATACCTATGTTGCCATATTATCAAGAAATTATATTTTTAACTAAAAGCTAAAAAAAAGTTCCAATAATTTTTTCAAAAAATTTCGAATTTTCAAATTTTTTTTTTGCGAAAAAAATCACATAGGCGTGTTTCTGGGGTTGAACCAGTTTGGTCTACCAGTTAAAATACTTGCACTTATTTCTGGGATACCCTGTACAGTACCATAATCATATACATATACCTACTCTTCTTTAAAAAAGTCTGGGTTTATTGTCACCAGAAAACAAGTTTACAATATAAAAAAGATACTTTTTGTAAACACCATTGGAACAACGGAAACCAACTTGTGAGTGGATCAACACATCATCTACTCATTGGTCAAAGAATGCCTAGAGAAGATGAACAAATTAGGCAGAGAAAATAAAGTCATCTTCCTACTCTGAGTGCCAGCTCACCAAGATATAGAAGGCAATGAAAAAGCAAACGATCTAGCTAGAAACGAAGCAAACCAAACACTTCACTAACTGGACCAGAATCGTTGTGCTTTCCAAGTGGAAACCAACGTCAAGCGGAACTTAAGAATCTGGTAGACTCCATCGGTAACCTGGAATGAGAATCCTCCAAGAGTCTAAGACGTCCAAAGAAATTTCTCAGAACTGACGACTGAGAAAAATCAAAGATTTCCCTTTATTTAAGTACTAGCGTGTACCAGCGACTTCGTTCGCGTCGAATTAATCATTTGTAATGGTGATGATAAGCAAAGCAAGAATTTCCATTAACACACAAACTGGATAAAATTTTCTCACATTTATGTCAGCATGAGAAAAAACAATAAGGCGATATTATTATATAACTTGGTAATATTTGAGGGGTAGTTTCATCTCGTTGGAATTTGACTTTCGAAAAATCCGTTTGCCAAAAATAAGCTTTTTACGTCAAGCAGTTTAAGCAGAATCGTGGTTAAGAAATTACCCAACTTTTTGGAACACCCTGTATGATTTTTTAAAAATATCAAAATATGTAAAAAACCAAATAAATTATGCTTGTCTAAGCGTTTTCCCGAAAAGACTAAACGTTTTTTAAATAACAAATATTGTAATATTTGAGGGGCGTTTTCACCCTCTTGGAATTTGAGATTCGAGAAACCCCTCCTTATCGAACCTCTACACCCCACAGTCAATCCGTTTGCCAAAAATCAGCTTTAAACGTCAAGCAGTTTAAAAGCAGAATCGTGATTACTCAATGGTCATATTTTATGAAACACCCTGTATAAATTTATAAAAAATCTTAAAATATGTAAAACAACAAAATAAAATATACGTGTTTAAGAGTTTTCGAAAAAAACTCACCGGTTTTTTTAAATAAAAATATTTTAATATTTGAGGGATAGTTTCACCCCCTTAGAATTCGAGTTTCAAAAAATCCCTTCTTATCGAACCTTCACACCCTAAAGTTAATCTGTTTTCCAATAATCAGCTTTTTACGTCAAGCGCTTTAAGCAGGATCGTGATTAATCAATGACCAGATTTTTCGAAACACCCTCTATACATTTTTAAAAAATCTTAAAATATTGAGATGAACCGCCTATTTAAAAATGGACAATATTTATTTAAATTCAAAACATTCATTTTTAAGACACTCTGTATACATAAACAAAATTATTGATTTTTAAAAATATTATTCACAAACTCGGGAGAGGGAAATCAGGCGACGAACAGATGTGATATTTGTTAGATAATAGCTTTTAGACTACCATTCGAGACGCATTGATATTATTTTGGTTCCTAAGTTTTGTGACAAAGAATGTTATTAAAGGTAAAGTAAATGTGTTTTCTCATTATTTAACTAATGTTAACTAAATCATATTATTTTGTTTTCTTGTTGTAATTTTCTTCTAAAGTTATTCCTCATTCATTTGATCTGTCAAAGACAATATATAACATGTGTATGCATTAAATGGAATCTATTTATGCTGTAAATAATTTCAGTTTAAAAGTAATCTAAATAAAATCGTTTACTGTTCCTTCGTGCCGATGTTTGTGGTTTGTGAGAATAAGAGCCTTGTTGAGTGTACTTACAATTTTCGACCTTGCATGGGCGAATATCTTAGCTCGCAAAAGGGCAAACAAAAACAATAAAAAAATAATTCATAGAATAACTTACAATTTATTAAATCATAAGATATTGGCACCAAACCTTCAACTTTAGCGTCGATTCCGCAACAAGGGACTTCGTACCTACGGGTGGGGACCAATTAAACTAACAAAAAACTCTTCAGTTTTGAACGATATAAATGTGGCATGTTTTGAATGTATTAAACTATAAACCTAGGTATGAGGATAGTTTCTATAATATTATTTCTCTTCTATTAAAGTTCACGACAGCATAGTTATATTCTCTGGAATAGTGATCATGGTTTTCTCTGCCATGCTCTTTTACATGTGAATTCCAGGCAGAGTACGGCACTCCTTTCATTTCATTTAATAAAATAAGTAGGGCTATTTACAAATTTAGCGTTTTATTTACATAACCTATTCTCCTCAAATTTCCCAAAATATTGCTTTGTCGAGGCGCATCCGAGGTAATCACAATAAAAAAAATATTTAACACAACGTAGGTTCCTTTCTTTCATTTAAATTTCTTGTTATACAGCTGACATATACTTTTTACTTTTTATTCTAATTCATTTTAATTAAGCAGTTGATTGTCAACCATCATAGCATACACATGTACTAAAACCAATTTTTTTTGTAATAAATAAATTTTTAAAAAAGCATTTCTGAGTGTTCGAGAGTTATTTACCGTGTATTTTCTGTGCCAGAAATTAACTAAAAAAAAAATATATCACCATACTTGTATCTCATGAATTTAACTATGAGTAATTAAACTGAAATGTATAAGAACTGTACTGAGGAGGAGGATGGGCTCCCATATCTCTAATCTCGCTAATCTCGATCTCTATCTATAATCTCTATCTATAATCTCTATCTTTAATCTAATCTCTCTGGTTTAAACTAAAGTGTCAATTCTGGATTAATCTTAAACTTTTTTGGAAAAGAAAATTTAATCAAAATATTCAGTAGTCTGAAAAACACTTATCACCGAAAGCATAGGGTTAAGACCAATGATATTTAATTGATGGTTTCGATAATGGTTGTCCAGGATTCTTAGTTGCGGAGGATTATGAGCTCGATCCTTTTCGACTGGATTCTGATTGATGATCATTTTGAATCTGAACTCATAAGTAAAATTAGAAAAAACTGTGTAAGAAAAACAGGAATTATATTAATTTTCAAAAAAAAAAATTACAATGTTCTTTATTGATATTTTGTTTAACACAGTCAAAATAATAATAGATTTAAAAAAAATAAACTTCACTTTTCTACTTAATGAAAATCAAAATAATTTTAATTCTCACACTATTTGGAGAAGTTTAATATAGAACTATCAGAAAAACAATATTAAAAAGTTAACTACAAATAGATATATCCAAATGAAAAAAAAAATGAAAGGTTTGCCCTGGAATGATAAGTAAATTAGCAAATTTTGAGTTAAAAAAAAACTGAGTGACAAACTATGAAATAATCAAATTGGTTTATAGTAAATTATTATTTTAGATAATTAGATTACTACAAAATCAAGCATCTGCCTTAATGTAACTTAAGAATGTTTAGAAAAATGTAATATAAATAATAACCATATTATCAACAGAGACAAATAATTATTTTTGTTTGTTTATTTACTAGCAATTTTAGCAGACATTTTATGATGAACATTAAGTTTCTAATAAAATCTAGCTTTTAAATAGGTAGATAAATAGATTTTAATATAATGAAAATTGGAGAAATCAACACTGTAAATCAAAGACAAAAACAATTTTTTTATTCTGCTCGAAACATTCAGTTGCTTATGTAACTACAGGCTGAAAAATATAAAACGAAAACAATTTTTTACTCTGCTCAAAAACACTGAGTTTTATCTCTAGGCAGGCTGAAAAATATAATTCGACATTATCGAAAAAAAATGCATACATAAAATAAAGCTAAAGGAACACATACACTGTAATTTATAGAAAAACACATACGGTGTTTTTATAAAATAAACAGATAAACACTTTTTCAAGAATCATAGTATAATCACTAATCTTGTGGTATTATGATTAAACTAATATAAATAAACACTTTTTCAAGAATCATAGTATTGTCACTAATCTTGTGGTATTATGATTAAACTGATATAAATAAACACTTTTTCAGGAATCATAATATTATCACTGAACTGTGGTATTATGATTAAACTAAACAATACATATAACACTTAACTAAAGGAACTCATACACCTTAATTTACATGAAAACTATTCTTTTTTACAAATCATGGTATTATCCATAGAGTTAAAAATCACTAAACTATAGTATTATAATTAAACTAAACAAACAATTTTAAGTACATCTGCCGAAAAAAAAAGTTATATTTTAGTACTCTGGTAATCTCATTGATGATCTTTATTTCAAGAAGAATACAACACTATATTAGAAAAAAAACAAATTGTTGAGACATGCACATGTTATATTTGTTAAAAAAAGAGGATAAAAAAAAATGTCTTGGACTAGTTACTGCTGCTGTGTAATCATGTTACAGAATATGCGGATATGTCCTGTCTAGTGGTTTGGATGCGGATGACTTTCGTAGGAATGCAGTGTTCGATGCGGATCACACTGCCACCTTCGGCGCGCCCTCAGTATCTAACGATACGAAGAACATCCACCGATGCTCTGTTGTGCATCAACCAGCAGACCTGAATCGTTATTCGTTTTTGAAGCTACAGTTCGAGGGTCGCAGGGCGGGGCCTCGTATGATTTTTTTAATAAAATTTTATTATTATTTAAAAAAAAATGCAATATTTTCACAAAAATAATTCAAAATATTTTATTGGGTAATAAAGCATTGATATTTCGCCTCTATAAAATAATAATTAATTAAAAAAAAAATAATAACAATTTAATGTAAAATTAGGCATGTTGGACTTCCTGGAAAGTCGTATCAAAAATGAAACGAGGTACTGCATTGTGACACTCGAGTTGTTGGTTCCACGAGCTCGGACCTGGTACCAACATGGACGTCCTCTGTTGGCGCTGAGGAATATTCTAGGGAATGATAGTTTAGGGGCGGATAGGAGATCTATATACATATGCATGTGGGCTCTCTACAGCACTGTTGGTCGTTTGTCATTATTAGGTAGCCATATTCTTCTATTTTGACATGATCATTCTTTAATATTTTTTTCTAATGATGTTATCTTTTCTAAGGATATCTTTGCTCTACCATTTCTGTCCCCTCTTGTATTATGTCACAAGTCTTTCGATTGATATTCTTTTCATATGGCCGAAACATACTAATTGCTTTGCATCTGGTTTACCAACGATACTTATCTGTACACCTATAGTTGGTTTGGTTCGATCTGTGTTAAATATCATCATTAAAGGTTAATTCACATTCTTTTCATTTGGGCCGTGATCATCTAGTGGAGGGAATTTATTTGTACTTTAGGTATTTCTATTCTTTATAAGATGCATATATCTGAGTCGTATGCCACGAAACTCTCAACTAGTGTTAATATGTAGGTGTACTTTTATTGGTGATTTCTTATGTCTTTGTCAGGATACAATACACTCTATATTTTCTTTGTAATTTTGTTTGCTGCATTGATATAATTCATATAGTCCAATTCTATTATCCAAAGGCTGGCCTATAGGTAATTTGTTTACTGGTAAACTGTCGTATGCCGTTTATACAAAAGATGTTATCCAGACAAGACTCTCCTGGCTTAAATCCACTTTGTTCTTTCCACTTTTCAAACTGTACTTCAGTTTTATATCTCAACTTCAATTGTGGGAGGCTGTGTGTATGTGTATATAAGATCATAACCGTCATAAGTAAACGTAAACTAACTTATTAAACGTCAAAGTCACCTTTTATTTAAAAACTACTTTTATTTTAGAAATTAGTTACATTTAACTATTACTTATTTAAATTAAAACTAAAAAAAAAAAATTAAAATGACATCTGTTTTAAAACTAAAATGTGAATGTTCTAATAGAATCTATACTTGGAAAAAAAATGCTAGTCAAATATTCATTTTATGCTAGTCAAATATTCAATTAGTCAAGTATATATTAGTCAAATATTCAATTATTTATTCTATATAATTATATTTTATTTTTACATTGTATTGTTCTATCTGGTTTGGACTTGATGTTTGACAATTTGTATGTGGTTGTATGTATATTTTAGTATTGTTTATATTGTCAATGGTCAATAGTATCATTTGCTGTCATACGAAATATATATATATAATGACTATTCAGCACTTATACACGCATAATATAATAACTCTATACATAATGTATAATTGGGATGTTGAAAGACTTTCTCTCTCCCTGGCATTAGTCTTTCGAAAATCTTTCAAAGGGGCGTCTGAGATGAACCGCCTATTTAAAAATAGACATATTTATTTAAATTCAAAATATTCATTTTTGAGACACTCTGTATACATAAACAAAATTATTGATTTTTAAAAATATTATTCACAAACTAGGGAGAGGGAAATCAGGCGACGAACAGAGGTGATATTTGTTAGATAATAGCTTTTAGACTACCATTCGAGAGGCATTGATATTATTTTGGTTCTTGAGTTTTGTGACAAAGAATGTTATTAAAGGTAAAGTAAATGTTTTCTCATTACTTATCTAATGTTAACTAAATCATATTATTTTGTTTTCTTGTTGTAATTCTGTTCTAAAGCTTTTTCATTATTCATTAGAGCTGACAAAGACAATATATAACATGTGTATGCATTTAATGGAATCTATTTATGCTGTAAATAATTTCAGTTTAAAAGTACCTAATCTAAATAAAATCGTTTACTGTTCCTTCGTGCCGATGTTTGTGGTTTGTGAGAATAAGAGCCTTATTGAGTGTACTAACAATTTTCGACCTTGCATGGGCGAATATCTTAGCTCGTATAAGGGCAAACAAAAACAATAAATAAAATAATTCATAGAATAACTTACAATTTATTAAATCATAAGATATTGGCACCAAACCTTCAACTTTAGCGTCGATTCCGCAACAAGGGACTTCGTTCCAATTATACCAACCCGTTAAACTAACAAAAAACTCTTCAGTTTTGAACGATATAAATGTGGCATGTTTTGAATGTATTAAACTATAAACCTAGGTATGAGGACAGTTTCTATATTATTATTTCTCTATTATTTAAGTTCAGAACAGCATAGTTAGATTCTCTGGAATAGTGATCATGGTTTTCTCTGCCGTGCTCTTTTACATGTGAATTCCAGGCAGAGTACGGCACTCCATTCATTTCATTTAATAAAATAAGTAGGGCTATTTACAAATTTAGCGTTTTATTTACATAACCTATTCTCCTCAAATTTCCCAAAATATTGCTTCTGTCGAGGCGCATCCGAGGTAATCACAATAAAAAAATATTTAACACAACGTAGGTTTCTTTCTTTCTTTTAAATTTCTTGTTATACAGTTGGCCAAAATATTACCTTTTCAACTTTGTTGACGAATTTGGGTTGTTACACTACACAAGTTAATCATTTTACTGTTCAAATTGTTCAAGTTGTCGTCTAATTTGTGTAGGCACGAGTCAAGGTCACCTTCCAACTCAAAGCAAAATGTGTCAGGATCCTCATCTTCCTCCACCAAAACGTCTCTCAGTTTAGCTTGCAAAATGCTTTTCTTTCCATCTGTTTCGCACTCTCTCTCTTCCAATATGCATTTCAGTTCGGACACTTTCAAGTCTTTCAACAATTTTTTCAGAGCCATGGTCAGTCTTTTTATTTTTCTTGTCTATCACACACGCCACACTTGACACCAATTGTTACGTTTTTCGTCGGTTCCGTGTGGATAGAAAGTCACAATTTATTTAAACACTATTTATTTAACACTAATTAACAAAAACAATAACGATAAAAGACTTATAGAACTATTTACAAACGATTTATAACTAAGAATTTATTTTGAATTTTAGCTTGTCAACTGTATATTTATAACTGCCCCCTGTAGGCCACCGCCGCCGGCTTTTATACCGACAGGTAAAGAACTCTAGAATAGTCCATAGATCGTTAGGTGCGTAGAGAAGGTTTTCGAATGTTCTCGTATGTACTAGTTATGTACTAGTCCATTCCAGTGGAACTCGATTCTTCTCGAACGAATGAATCATTGCGGTGTCTATGCGATGTTAAGGTCATCCGAGGGCGGGCCATATTGTGAGGTTAGGTCGAGTCCACACCGGCCCGCAACATTATCTTAGAAAATGTTCAAAAAATCCGCCATTGTTTTGGGTTGCATGTTTTTAAAACTGAATTGCTAATAAGGACGAATAAGATGGGACAAAATATATTCTCATAGAAGGACCGATCGACTTAATTAAACTTCTCTCGTACCGCCACTTCGAGTGCCTCTCTTAATTCACAGGTTCTTTTGTAAACCCTATTGTTAACCGTACTAAAAAAATCTAAAATGGATCAGGTGATCGAGGAGGCTCATGCAATTGGTCCACCTCTTTCTATCCCTGAGGGCATAATTATGATATAAATAATTTTTAACATTTTTTTACTATGGGGGGGGGGGGTCATAAGAACCACTTTATTGATGCGGGAGTATCTACACGCTTTTCTTCATTTGAAAAATTCATATTTACAATTTTTGTTTATTTTAATTTACAAAGTTTGGATGTGACAGCTTCACATTTCTGAGAGAAAAGACGATTAAACTTGTTTCCATGGCTAAGTAAAATTGTTGATAAGAATTGGCTATAACGCTTATATCGCTGAAAAGCTTAAAAAATTACGCTTTTTATGAAGTCATGACCAACTATGGTTTCTATTTAAAAAAAAACATATGTTTGTGTCATATGTCAAAAATAACAGGCTTTAGAAAAAAACGTAGAGCACAGTCTCATTAAGGATATGATTATCTACAACTTTTATCTGAAAACTTTTTGTCTAAAATAGCTTATAATGGAATTAGGGGCAATTTTTAAAAACACCGAAATTTGTTTTTTTCGAAATATCTAGTAAGCCATGAACTTTTTCAAAAATCTGAAAGGCGCAATTTATGACCCCACAAAACTGCAATTCTTTTCCCATTAAATCGACTCTCTATCTCCAGTAGTTGTATAGGTAATATGTATAACCACATCAAGTCTAACTATACAGGGTGTTCCAGAAATAAGTGCAAGTATTTTAACTGGTAGTATATTTCGAACTCACAAACACGCCTATGAGGTATTTATTGCAAAAAAAAAATTTGAAAATTTGGAATTTTTTGAAAAAAATTTTGGAAATTTTTTTAGTTTTAAGTTAAAAAACATAATTTCTTGATAATATGGCAACATAGGTAGTAGCTTAAATTTACATGAAAGAAAATCCAGAAAAGGTCCAGTGGTTTTCAAAATTTTAGCAAAAAATAATTTTTTTTGGAAATTTTCAAAGTAAAATAACTCGGTCATTTTGGACTTATTTGAAACACGGTACAGAGAAAAAATGTTTCTTTTGACCAGATCTACCACCCCTTAAAATACTTGCACTTATTTCTGGGACACCCTGTATAGGTACTATTTTTTTAGGCATCTGAAATCGGGTTTTACGACATAGCTAGGGCATCCAGATTTTTTGTATATGTCAAAAATGGCGATAATTTCACGGATGTGTCGGATAGTTCAAATTGCTCTGTCAGCCAAACCAATTATAACAGATCATTTTCGTTAGCTGGATAGTTTTAATTTTATCTAATACTAGCAGATCCGGCCACGCGTTGGCTAAGATCAGTGGGGAAATACCCGCCGGTATATTGAAATTTGGGTAAATACCATTATATCGGGCACATAACATCATACTCGCGTTTTTTAAAAACAATTTTTAATACCAATTTGTTGTTAAATTAAAATTATTAAATTAATAATATCGCTATTAAAAAATAGGGGTTAAGAAGGGTGAAAATTTAGGGTTGCTTTCTATGTATTTTTTTATGTCATAATACTTTCATCATAAAGAAATAAAAATAAAAAATTTTGACCAAAAAGTAAAAAAATAATATTTGGGGTAGACCACCCTTATCACTTAAGGGTATAAAAAATAACTAGCAACCTATTCTCAGACCAACTGTATATACATATAAAATTTCATCAAAATCGGTCAAGCCGTTTCGGGGAAGTATGGTAACAAAAAATTAAAAAACAACCCCTATTAAAAAATAGGGGTTGATGGTAGAAGGGTGAAAATTTAGAGTTGTACGTATTTTAATATTTTTCTTTTCCGATGTAACTAAGTACAATGATTTGTTATCTGAAAAAGTATTCGAATTTTCCATTGTCCACCATATGCTTATGACCTTTACATTATTTGTATTTATAGAACACCTGACTCTGACGTGCAATTATTCTGTCATAATCTACCAAGCTTGCTTGAGTCCCTGCCCTTAAAAAGCAAATTAATTTTCTGTGGTGATCTTAATATTGACTTTCTAAGTGTATGTGCTACTCAGGAGTTTCTTCTGTTCATTTTTGATTCTTTAGGAATAGCCATGCATGTAGGCTCACCTACCAGAATATCCAAAACCAGTTCTAGTACTATAGACTATGTTGTGTCATCTTTTGATCCTAACTCCATCGCCTGCAACGTTTTTAGCTCGGGTCTCTCTGATCATGAAGCAGTTTTAACTAAATTTTCGATAAATTCCAAAATCAAAAATGCCCCTCGTAAATTATGCCGTATTTTTTCAGAAAAGAATGCTCAAAAATTCAGCCATTTATGTAACACAACCAATTGGGATACTCGGTCTTATGATGTGGACACCGAATTTTCTATATTGGTAAAAAGATTAACCAGTCTAGCGTTCAAATCCTTTCCTCTTAGGCCTATCACAAATAAGCATAATAAACCTTGGACCACTAAAGGTCTACGCATATCTTCTAAAAACATGCGATCATTATCTCACTTAAAAAAAATCTCAGACAGTGCCTTCTTCCACAATTACGTAAAACCCTTGTAAAACTCTACAGAAAAAATTATCATAAGACTATAAAAGCCGCTAAGGACCTTTATTATAATAGGAGAATAGCCAATTCTTGTAATGTTGTAAAGAAACATGGTCTATTGTGAATGATTTGAGAAACAAAGGTTTTTCGTCTAGCAATATCTCTACCTCACCTGAGAACCTTAACGATTACTTTGTAAATGTAACGAAAAATTTAACTAATACCATATGTCCTTCTCATGATCCACTTTCATATCTCTCTAATGATAATGTAAACTTACACAGTTTCTTTTTATCGCCCGTAGTTTTAGAAGAGCATCGCAGTACAATTAATACCATCAAAAATAAATCCTCATCTGGAACTAAAAATGTTTTCGAATCTGCTAGAAAGCACTCTGAATCGCCTAACTACTTTAATTAACATGTCATTCCAAAATGGTATTTTTCCAAAATGTCTTAAGACGGCAATAATCATTCCTCTGCATAAAGGAGGAGACAAAGATCAAGCTCCTAACTATCGCCCAATTGCACTCCTTCCAACGCTATCTAAGATCATAGAAAGGTTGGTTAAGAGAAGGCAGGGTATCTTTTCTGTTTAAGTACAAAATACTTACTGAACATCAATTTAGATTTCTAAGCAACAAGTCCACAAATGACGTTATGTTTTCCGTCCTTAATAAAGTTTACTCCAGCCTAAATAACCATCATATTCTACAGTAACAAGTTTCTGTGATTTTTCTAAGGCGTTCGAGTGTGTAAATCATAAGATCCTAATTAATAAACTGCAGCACTATGGGTTCAGAGGCCGTCCTATATTTTATTTAAACGTATTTGGTTCAGGGGAACATCTCTCGAATGGTTTAAGTCGTATCTGAGCAACAGAACTCAACTTGTGAGGGTGGATAGTGGATACCACGTTGTCTTCTAGCAAGCCAATAGAATGTGGAGTACCACAAGGCTCAGTACTAGGCCCTATGTTGTTTCTTCTTTTTATTAACGACATTGCTAACATAAACATCAGTGGTAAAATATGTCTTTTTGCGGACGACACTAGCTTCACTTGGAGCAACAAGGACGTCACGGCACTTCACAGGATTATATCAAATGACTTATACACCATTAAATCTGGGTGCGATTCGAACCTCCTGAGCCTCAACATTTCTAAAACTAAAGCTTTGTCAGCCTTTTGTACTTAACAACACTACCATTGACGTCGTAAAATCGGTAATGGGACATGCATATCGACGCTTTGTCGAAAAAATTAAGCTCTGCCTGTTTTTGCATTAAGATCTGTTTCTAAGGAGCTTAACTTGTCAGTGGCTAGAACTGTTTATTATGCACTTTTTGAGTCGCACCTCAGGTATGCCCTTCCATTCTGGGGTACGTGTTGCGCGACTCAATTTGACCGCATTTTTAAGCTCCAGAAGAGAGCTGTTCGATATTCACTGTGACTAAAGAGCAGAGCTCATTGCCAGGACTTTTTTAAAAAATTAAAAATATTAACTCTTCCTTCCTTATTTATATTTAAATCCGTTTGCCTAATACGTAAGCATGTATCAGCTTCTCAAGAAAGGCCATCTCACACTTATCCACTCAGGAACGCGGGGCAAGATCTTTATCTACCTACCTCACGCTCAGAGTTAGTTAAAAGTTCAATATCATACAGCTCGAAAAAATGCACAATCACCTGCCATTTGAAAGCAAATCCATAACATCATTTTCTTCATTTCGCAAAGCATTGAAATCTTATTTACTAGACAAGGCTTTCTTCGCCGTAAATGACTTATATTTTGATAATCGAATTTGATCTTGTAAACACTGGTCTAATGTTTGCTATTGCTATATTTACCAATGACATCGAAATAAATTTGTTTAGAGGTCATTGATATTTACTATAAACTAACTAAATATTTTTGAATATTATTTTTATTTTTTTATTCCTTGACATTGCAGACATTTATAAATGTTTATTTTAAACAATAAGACTGATAACTGATAATGTTATTTGTATAATGTTTTGTATTCTCTTTTGTTTGTTTTCTTTACCTTTGTCTACAAATTGTAAAAATTTTTGACAATAAAGACATTTATTTAATACCACATCATAAAAAATTAAAATAAAAGATGTTGTTCAAAAAGTAAAAAAAAATGGTGTGGACCACCTTTATCACTTAGGGGTATAAAAAATAGATAACAACCTATTCTCAGACCTACTGAATATGAATATACCTATAAAATTTCATCAAAATTGGTTAAGCCGTTTCGGAGGAGTATATGGTAACAAAAAAATTAAAAAAAACAATGGTTTGGTTTGGTTGATGGTAGGATGAAAATTTAGGGTGGTATGTATTTTTTAATGCCACATCATAAAAAAAATAAAATAAAATTTTTATCCAAACAGTTGTTCAACCAGTGGCGTCCATTTTTGCATTGAATAATTCTGAAGAAAAAAATGGTACGCCACTGATTTCTCTTACAATAAAAAGTATTTTCTAAATCTTCATTCATTTCTAAACAGTTTTCATCTCCTGATTTTTTTTCACGTTTTGGAAGGCAGCTGGTTGGTGTTAGGTTAGGTTGCAGCGACCGGCCTCATTCACGTCAATTTTGACGCTCAAAATTGTATTTTAATATACATTTTGTTCAAAAAGTAAAAACAAAATTGGTGTGGACCACCGTTATCACTTAGGGACATAAAAAATAGATAACAACCTATTCTCAGACCTACTGAATATACATATAAAATTTAATCAAAATCGGTCAAGCCGCTTCGGGGGAGTATGGTAACAAAAAAATTAAAAAAACAACCCCTATTAAAAAATAGAGGTTGATGGTAGAAGGGTGAAAATTTAGGGTTGTATGTATTTCTTAATGCCACATCATAAAAAAAATTAAAATCAATTTTTTTCCAAACAGTTGTCCAATCAGTGGCGTCCATTTTTGCATTGAATAATTTTGAAGGAAAAAATGGTACACCACTGATTTTGGCTTTGAATCAGTTCAAATCAAATATTTCCAAAGTAAAAAAAAAACGTGCTTGCAATATCCCACCGTACAGAACGGCAGCTTCAGAAAATAGGTATATATGATGTACTCAGGTGCCACAGTAAGGTGCCGTATTTTTCAAGCCGAACGCTTTGGAAGGACCAGAGATATCGAATATCTCTGGGAGGGACACAGCAATTTGCAAGTATATACACGCTTTTTTGCCATGCAGCTCGCCGTCAAATTATGACGTTATTTTGGGTTACCGTTTCTAAAGAAAACATACTTATGTATAAAATTAAATAAACTTAAATTACCTAGTCAGAACTAGGTTAAGACTATTTTTAAAGTTTACACACCCTGTATAATAAAACGTAGGTAATTTCAAAGAGGTTGTAATTTGTTACCTACTTATTATAGATAAACTAGAAGTCGTAAAACTATTGCAGTTAAGTTTTATTTTTTTTAATGAAAAAACTGTCCAAACATTACAACACTAAAGACGCTACATTTATCTTTTATCTAACGTAGCTCTAACCACAGAACAGATACAAATTTGTATCTGTTCTGTGCTCTAACTATGAACATTTCCTTGCCAATATTAACGCAGCATAAAGCATAACAAAAGTAATCTCATATCGTCGTTCTCTCACTCTCTTTCATTTAAATTCGGAGTCGATTGTAAATTATCTCAATAAAAACGCTCGACCCAAACGATAGATCAACGTCGCAGCGCGATGTTTGCAGCTCCGGCAGCTCTCCACATCGATAATTTCGCTAGAAACCCATTAAACCGCGCCTAGCAACGTCAAAACATCGACCCGTGCCGTGCGTTGACCTCTATACAACCTCTGCGCTCCTCCGTTTGTTCCCTAGTCTATACCGAACCTCTCCTCGGCGCCTAATAGCTTCAAACTCTGCCAGTGACTGTACCTAAGTTCGTTGTTGTCTGTCTCTATCGTTCTCGCAAGTTCTGTATCAGGCTATCCTTGTTTGTTCTTCTCATGTCGGCGTGCGGGAGCAGGGAGAAACATGCCAAGCCAGCTGCGATGTTTTATCTTTAATGAGAGGAAGGTAGTTTTGATATAGAGAGCGTGCGGCTGTTGTTTTTTTAAGTAAGCCTGGTATGGCTTGAAATAACTAGAGAGGCCCAGTTTAGGAGAACGAGATATTGGAATGTTCTATTGTCGATTTTGGGTTGATCTAGGCGCTGTAGTTTTGTTTATCTGTCGGCCTTGATTATATAATAAATAAAACAAGTTTTATCGCTTGGAGTGTTTGTTTGAACTAAATTTGAATAACCTGGGTAAACTATTTATGTTTTTGATTAGGCTGCTTGAAAACATAATAAAAATATTTTATGTTCAAACTTAAAAAATAATGTACCTACCTATTGTTAAAGTTTAAAGTTTTTTCATAATGTTGTTGACTAACTCTAAAACATTTGACATGTTTTAGGTAAATTGTTTCTAAAAATAGAAATTAATGTAGGTAAGGCACCTATACCTATAGGTCTAGGTAAGGCACCTATACCTAGGTCTAGGTAAGGTACCTAATTTGGACAGTAATTTTACTAGGTATACACAGAAAAAAAAATGTTAGGTACATAGGTAGTTACCTTAGCTATAGAGTTGTCTAATAATCCGGTCTATAATCTTTGTGATATGATCCGGAGTGCTGATTTTTTTTCAGAACTACTTTTTTTAAAAGTATGGGTACCTAGATAGGTATCAGATAGGTACCTAGATAGGTATAGTTGTTAATAATCCGGTTTAAAATCTTTGTCAGTTGTGTTTAAGAATTACTTGTTTTTAAAAGTATAGGTACATAGATAGGTAGGTATCTAAGTATATACCTACTCACAACTTTATTTTTTTTTAAATTTGATTTTTTTAGATTACAGATAAATCAATCTTATTTAGTACACTGAGAAAACAAAGTTTCATTTTTTTTTAAAACATTTTAAAACCCTTTCAGATTTTAATTATATTGATATTAAATATACAGGGTGATTCCTGTAAGTCGGTCATGCCTTCGGGGAATGATAGGAGACGTCGAAATATTAATTTTGATACAGCACACTATGGGTCGGAAATGCCTCTTACGCAAGATACAGGGTGTTAAAGTATTTTAAAAATTAAAGATATTCTTTAATACGTTTTTAACAGTTGAAGGTATCGTTATAAAATTTTATTATAGGAGCCTACCTAACAGAGACACTTTAAATGTAAAAAGAAGAGGTTTTAGTTTCAATTTCAACCAGTGGCGTAGATGTAATACGCATCGGGTAATTTTTTCAAAAAAAAAGTCACCGATAAAAATAAAAATTTCTGTTTTTTTTATTTACTCTGTTTATTTCCAAGAAAAAATATCTCTTGTAACTTTCTCCTATCTAACAACATTTTATCACAATAATTTAAAAATAAATAATTTTTTAATGACAACCTTAAATATGCGAATATTATATAGTAATAATGCGAATATTATATAGTAAAAAATACTAAAGTTACTCAAGGTATGTAACTCTAACTCCTATTTAAATCATTTTTTACATGTGATGAAGGGAGCTAACGATGCACATGTGTTTCTGCCCTTTAGTTACAATAATTTGCTGTATTTAAGGATCTCATTAAAAAAATTATTTATTTTTAAATTGTGACAAAATGGTGTTAGATAGATACCTAGGAAAAAGTTGCAAGAGACATTTTTTCTTGGAAATAAACCGAGTAAATAAAAAAACTCTGAAACTTTTATTTTTTATCAGTGGCGTACTACTTTTTTTGAAAAAATTACCCGTATCACATCTACGCCACTGGTTTAAACTAAAAACCTCTTCTTTATACATTTAAAGTGTCTCTGTAGGTAGACTCCTATAATAACATTTTATAACGTTACCTTCAACTGTTGAGAAACTATTAAAGAATATTTTTTCAAAAATAACAACAAATATTATAGAAACGTCTAGGTTTACTTATTTCACTGAGATTTGTTAAAAAAAGACCTTTGTATCAGGTATAGAAACCGGATAGAAATAGGAGACAACCGAGAGTCGTGAAAAAAATCCCCCCCGCGCCCTTCTCGGCAATTTCCGCAAGAAATGAAAGTAAGTCAAAACAAGCCGAGACAAACGGATATAATCCGGGACAAGACAAAGTTAGACGAGGTACAAAGTAGAACGAAACCTTGACCTGCTTCGGACTGTTTATCGCATAGTGTAGTGGGTGTATAAGTAGTATAAAAATTAATATAGTATAGTACCTAGGTAAGGCACCGAATTTGGACAGTAATTTTACTATACACTGAAAAAAATATTACATAAGAGAAAGAAATACCTTTTTAGGTAGGTACTTATAGGTAGGTATTTATGTATCTACCTACATTAGCATAACTTGCAATTTATCCTAGGGAGGGCCTGGGGGGGCCTGGGGGGCCTGGGGTTGAGCCCAGAGGTCCTAGGGCTTTTGTTTTTTAAAAATGAAAAATAATTTTAAAAAACACATTTTTTGAATAAAACGTTTACATGAATTTCTCTATCAATAAATTTCATAGACTTGGTTATCAAACCATGTTCCCGTAGATTACTTAAATATCTACAAATTTTTTAAAAAAATAAAAATTAACACATTTTTTGAACACAACAAAATAATATTAAGATTTACTTATTTTTTTTGTTGCTGTTGCAACTTTTTTCTTGTAGAATATGACATTTGTTCCACATTGTAATTACAATATTTGAACAATAAAATAGATCTATCTATCTATCTATCTATCTATATATCTATCTATTAACTAAACAAAACTAAAAAACGTCATTTTTACTGCATCACAAGCAAATAAAAATTAATACGTGTAGCCAAGAGTCATAATTCAGGATTTCTCTGGGGGGTACCAGCAGAACTTGGGGGGGGGGCCCGGCACCCCCTGCCCCCTGTAGTTACGCCAGTGTCTACCTACCTACGTCATTTATCTTTTTTAAATTATTTTTATTTTAGGTACACTGAGAGAACAAAATGTTTCATTATTGCCAAATGCCTTTTAAAAACTTTTTTAGGTATTAATTATATTGTTTTTAAATATTACCTATACTATAGATCAAAGTTTTTAAATTAAGGTACGATTGAAAAAAAAACGGCGTCAGAGTTGGCTTGGATATGAAGATTGCTGTCATTTTGTAGGTATGAAAAATTATATGAGGAATGTGACGGAATCTCTGATATCGACATTTCTTCCCAAGCCAACTGTTATTTTTTATTTTATAAAATATTTTTAATTCACCTTAATTATCTATTATATTTAGTATAAACACCGAATAAGTATAAATTAACAATTATAGGTATAATGCGTAAAAAATATGTATTCTATTTTGGAACAGAATAAAACAAGAATCAAATATTTAGGTAGGCAAAGTGCAATAAAGTGAAGGCCTAAAAGATACGGCAACCGGCAACGTTTTACTCATTTACCTACATTGCCCTTAAAGGTAGCACAGTACACAGTACAGTCAATAACTCAAATCCGCACCCTCTTTCCATTACTATCCCCTTTCTCCACTCCTAACTATTTCTCATTTATTTTGCTCTTATATTACATGGAACATGGAAAGCACTTTCCTCCGTCTCACCCGATCTCAAGGGTCTTACGAAATAGAGAGGGAAAGGTAGAACCAATGAAAACAGAGCTCCTAATAAGTCTAGTCTGCTAGGGGAGCTCCCAAAGTCGGACGAGTCCATTTTAGACTTTAACAGGGGTGGTTCGGGAGTTTCCCTGCTAAAAAAAATCAAAAAGAAAAACGGAGAAAGGAAAACGAATGGCAATAGATCCAGAGGATTTAGTCTTATTATTTATACTTAAGATATATTTATATTTAAGATATATTTATACTTAAGATATATTTAAAATTGTATCTAAGTGCCTACTTATTTATTCAAGCCTCAAAAATATCCTATTATTGATAAACCCTAAGGTTAAACCAAAACATCGTTCATGAACAATACCGCATACCTACCTAAAAATTCAAATTAAAACCGCCAAGTCAGACGCTTCTTTCCTAGAAAACGTGTAAAAAAACCCGACCTGTATAATAGGTAATAAAATTCATAAAACCAGAGAATATCTCTCATTATTTTGTTCGATCTCTACCTGCCCGAAGAAAGGCTATTATGCTGTCTCTTTCTGTCTCTCGTTCACTCAGCAATTAAATAAACCTTTGTTCGTTTATCATAAATTTTAAATGCGCGTCAGTCAGAGGAAATGAAACGATAAACATGAAACGACTGCACGTTACTTTATCGTAAAAAAACAAACGAGACTCTCTGGGGGCTGGAAAGCAGTTTCGATAATGTTCGGGTCGGCGGTTCAGTCGCCACGAGACCTTGAACAGAATGAAAACGCCGCGAATCCCGAGTGCCGTGCTGCAAACTTTGAATCGATACGTTCGAAACGTACCGCTTTAATTCGAACAAGCTTTGAAATTTTCTACAGTGCGAGGACGGAGATATCGTTAAACGTTGATTAAAAAGGCACTAAAACGTGCTGTTGCTTATCGTTGTGAGGTTATGTCGCATCAGTTTCCTCGCTCAGGTAATATTTTTCCTTTGTAAAAACCGGTTTCGTACAGTGATTAGCATTAAAGCGCTGCCTAAGCGTCGTCGGTTGGGTAAAAATAAACCAGCAACGAATGCCTGATGCGGCGAGAAGTGAGAGAGAGCACATTAAATTGAGAGAGCTCGTCGGGTTGGTTGGATGACCTGAATTTCACGTTTATGCGGAGGACAGCCTTGGTGTTACGAGTGCGCACTCGCAGCTGCAGGCGCTTCCTACCGGCCTGTCTGTCCAAGGCTGTTGTGGCTGTTTTGGGCTGTCGTCGGGTGTGAGGGGAAGGGGGGTTTTTAGCCCGACTCGCAACAGAAGGTCGCGATCCTAGCAGGCGGCGACTAGTACTTTGTTTCTTCTTCTTATTCGATCGAGTTTTTTGTGTTATCGTACTGTTAAAAGTTCGCTAATATATTTTTTTCGGTATTTACCGGTACCGGTATAATGTTGCTAGTTATATCACTTTTCGAAACTTTCTCTGTCGATTATAAACGAGAATGTTTTCAGACCGTGGTAAAGAATGAATCAACTAGAGGGAACGGAAAGTGGTAGGTCCTAGGCCCTAGTGCTGTTGAGAATTACGTCCCTAAATACGGTGGTAGGCTTTTTGAATAATTGTCGAGAATGTTTTTTGTGTGAATATTTTGCTTGCTCTTTTATTTTAAATCGAATATGCCATGATTTTTCGCGCAAAACTAGTAATTTAAATTAGTTTAGGTATCTCGGAGTTATCAAAAATCAGTTAAATTGGGGTTTTGTGTTTGTATTTTTTTGTGAATATGAATTTACTTAAAATAATTATTGCCCTTATATAAATATTTATGATGATTTTTTGTTTATTTTCGGATTAAAAACTGAACCTACCTATCATGTTTTGCACATATTAATAGATCATAATTGGCCGGTAAGTTATCGGGAGATTATCAAAACCGACCTTTAGTATACTTTTATTGTATATAAAAAGTTTATGGAAAAAATCGGTTAATTTTGTAAGGGTTTTGTTAGTAGCTATGATTTTTGAAAGTTTGCCAATGGTTTGCCATACACATATTTTCTTTTAATAAACAGGTTGGTCAAAAAAATCTGAAATACCTATATAAAATATATTTTACATTTATTCTATTATTTTTTTATTATTGTCAAATAAGATGTTTTTTTCGATATAGAGCGTTAGATGTTTTTTTTAAGATATAAGGCGTCCCAAAAATAATTTTGACTTAGTACCCATTTAGTACCTGAAAACAGTAAGCGTATAAGTAGTAAATTTTTGGATTATAATTCATTTTAGTAGATTGTTTTCTTTTTATGTTTTTTTTTTATTTTTCCGATATATTTTCTATTCTGTCTCATGAGTGTTGATTAAACTTATTAAATAAAGTATATAAATTAGTGATTTGAATAACTTTTTAAGCTTTTTTTTATTTTTTTTGTATATTTTGGTATTAACTTTTTGACTTGTTTGTCAATAACCGTCAATCAATTTAAAATTATTCCTATGATTATTCTGCATAAATGTAATGTATTGTGAACAATTCCCTCAATTGAGGATAGTTATTTGTAATGTATTATTTTTTACTAAGATTATTCCTTTATACTACGAATGACTAACGATATTTTTTAGAGGAATCCACTGAAAACGAAGAATTGTACTGTTTTTACTGCGACTCAACTTTTGTGAACAAAGAATACCTATATCAGCACGTTTACCATCACATAAAACAACCCATTGTAAAACTGGAAAGGCTACCGGAAGAACTTCACCCCCCTCTAAAAATTACTCTTAAGGTATTCATTTCTGCATTTTTTACAATAACATTTGTGAAAAGTCAAACAAAAATTAACTATATATCTCCGAAACTAAAGTTTCAAAAAAAGTCATACTATACTAGAAATTCATTTACCCAGTAGTAGTTATAAAAAACATTTTTGGTAAACTCTGTCTCAAATAGTTTCTGAAAAAAAATAATTTTTTTAAAAGGTCCGATTAAATTTATATCTCTGAAACTAAAGCTTCAAAAAAAGTCATACTATACTAGACATTTATTTACCCAGTAGTAGTTATAAAAAGCATTTTTGGTAAACTCTGTCTCAAATAGTTTCTGAAAAAAAATTATTTTTTTTAAAAGGTCCGATTAAATATATCTCCGAAATTACAATTATCTCTGAAAGTACAATGGTAATACTAAAGTTTCAAAAAAAGTCATACTATACTAGAAATTACTTAAAATATACTTAATTTTTGTTTAAAAAATATAACTTAAAAAAAAATATATCCAGATATTTCAGTTACTGGTTGTATTAAAAATTATTTTTTTTGTTAGAACCGTTCAGGTAACAGTTTCGAAATTGTCCCATCACCAGTGTCTTCTTCAACTTCCAGCGTGGAGGACACACAGCAAGAAACGTACCAAAACGAGGCTTTTGCAACGGATACCACTGAAGGTATGATGAAAAAGAAAAAAATATTATAAAATTAATAAGTTTTTTAATTAAAGGTTTTGGAGGGGAGGTAAATACAGAGCTGGAGACCTTTAATAATACAGACACTGATCAAGACACTGAAGAGGTAATTTAAAAAAATGTTTCATAAGAAATTTTTCTAGAAAAATGTTTTTTTGATTAGGCGGAGGATAGAGCTAACGTTTGCTTCTCTCCGAATTTCGCCGATGTCATTGGTGAACCTTATCTGCACGATCTAGATTCTCCTGCGGTTACTGCTCCTCAAGATACTCCTCGAGATCAAGAGCCCCAAATAAACGAGTCCCAAGATCAGAATACCTCAGACAACACGGCAGGGGTGAGTAAAGTCTATTTTATGTTTTTTTTTTCATTAAAATTTCTTGCAGGTAGATACGTTGTCACACGGCGACGATGCCACCTCTTCAGAATACGGAAGCATACCGGGGGCTGAGCCCACGCCCCCTCCCGAGCCCTCGCCCACGGGACCCACTGAGTACCCCAAGATCAAAATCAAAACCACCGGACTATTCAAAGATCCCGAACCGGAACGATGCACCATCACAGAAATCACCGATGATAATCCCAACGGAGACCCATCTTTAGGTCTGTGTGAGTGATATTTTTATATAAATACTCTGAGAATTTATTCAATATTAAGGGTATTTTATTTTTCCAGATCCTAACCATTCTACCCCAATATGGACTACTCCATCTTTGGAGGATCCGCTTAAGCTGCCTGAAGACAACAACCTCATGTCCCTGTTCAACAACAACGACAAGGCTAAAGACTTGGGATTCTCTACTAGTAGCGATAACGAATTTATTTCTTTGGACACTTACAATGAAAGAAATAGAGGTACAATGGTAAGTGTTGTTTAACATAACACTTATTGTTTTTGAGTATAATTGGTCTGATTAGTGTTGTGTTACGAGTTTTGTTAATAAATGTATTTTTTGCAGCAATTGTACAATCCAAACCAGATTGTTCCCACATCCTCAAGTTCCTCATCTTTGGATACGCTCACCGGTCTTCCTATGCAAGCGCTGGCTCAGCAAGTGTCCAGGCTACAGCCTTCAAGCTCGCAAGGGTTGCATCAGCAGAATGTGCTGATAAATATTCAGCAGTTTCCAACGCCTCAGCAAAACAGTTACCAGCATCCTCCCATGTATCCTCCGCATCCGTATCCACCACACCCTGGACAACCACCGATGCACCAACCCTACCAATATCAGTAAGTGAGATTCTTTCCATTATTTTACAAATTGAGTTGCTAAAATTAGACCAGAAATTCAGTTAAATGTATTTTTTATTATTTGCAGGCCGCCTACTCCAATGTATTATCCCCCTGCTCCTGGCTACCCCCCGCAGCATCCGGCCCCACACATGCCACCTCCACCCCCGCAACATCAGATGGGGCAAATGCAACCTCCACCACCCATGGGGCAGCAACCACAGATTGGTGCACCGGGACAACCACCAAATTCTATGGTAAGTCTTTGATATGTTAATAATAATAGCGATTAAAAGATTATTATAAATTATCCGATACCTATATGCAACCAGTAATACGCATATATTGTTGTTCGTACAATATTATTTTTATTTTCTTTTTCTTATTATGAGCTTTCTAAAAATATACTATACTCTATACTTATTTTCAGAAATAAGGTAAAAAATGCATTGTTAATTTAACTTTTTAACATAAACCTAGTTTAAAAGTGCAATATTATTTTTTTATTTAATTAAATTTAACCAGATAATTTTGCTTTCCGTTGAGTAATCTGAATAAACTGCACCGAAAATCAACTTGTGCAGCTTTTAGACAACACCCTATCAGTTAGAATTGTTGCACAAGTACATCAAAAATATCAATTTGATGTACTTGTGCAATAATTCTACACACAGAAACTAGCGTGGAATAGCGAATAAATAAAATTTGACGTCAAATTAAATATTTGATTGTTTTGATTACCCTTAAACCTGCCGCCTATCTTTGTACAGTACGTCTGTCCGTTCTGTAGCTACGGGGTATCCGTGAGAGGGGAAACGATATTCTCTCGATGTTTTTCGTAAAAAATAAGACGACGCCTCCCATAAATAAAAATTCGACAAATTTGCAAGTAGCCAATAAAATGAGTGGGCGGAGCTATTTGCGGTGACGTACTTGTCACGTCGACGTATAAAATATATGGCTGTTTATTTAAATGTTTTTTGTCCGCATTCCTTTCATAGACACAGATCCAGCAGACGTACAGTATCTCCATTCTTAAACGAGAAACTCCATAAAACACGAAAATGAGACACCCCGTAAATGGCTCACCCCTATAACTTTTTTATTTTATACGACCTAAATCAGGATCGATTGAAGTATTCAATTGTTTTCGGTCACTTCCTGTTTCACCAGTATACCAGGATAGTTCACCACTTACAGTTCACCTGTATACCAGGAAATGACTCCAACTTATGATTTTTAAATGGTACCCTCGGTATTTTTTTACTTTATTCAATAGAAAATGACAACCAAACCAAACTATTTTTTAAAGTTTTAACATCCTGTAACTTTAAAACTATTCATTTCCACACTCATGTTTATAGGAACTTTTTTCATATTTTTTATGAGGAATCAATGAGTATTTAACTTTGGCCAGTTAATGACATCAAATTTTTTTTAAAAGGTTTTGCTGTTTTATTAAATTAATAAAATTGTGTTTATCTCATCAAGGAGACTGAAATCGACAAAACACCAAGAGACTTTTAATCGGAATTAAATAGCCTACACAAGTGTGGTAACAAGAGAAAAAAGTCCAATGAAAACCCTTTCATTGGAATATTTTTCTAAAAAAAACTGTGCGCCACTGACTTTTTCTACTTTTTCTAAAAACATGTAGGTGGCCTAGGGGGCGCCACCTACATGTGTTTAGGTTTTAACCTTTAATAACTTTTCGTCCGTACTTGTATAAAACTACTGAGTGAAAAAATATACATTTCAGTATTTTTTTACGTAAAAAATGTCTTTTAGTAAAAATTGCCACAAGCAACCATTCTCAAGATATTTAGAATGTAAATAGTCAATACATGTCATTATTGACTAAAAATAAACATGCGTTGAGTAGATAGTTATTTGAGTGAAATGATAAATTTGGGAACTTTTTATTTTTTTAAATTAATTATAAATTTTTCTTTGAAAAGTGATGTTTCATCATCAGTTTTTGTTGAACTTTTGGGACAAAAACATTTCAAATTTATGATTTCACTAAATAACTATTTAGTCAACGTGTTTAAAGCAAAATAAAACACTAAATCACCACAATACACCAAAACACTTTTACTTTTACACTGGACGCGCGTTTCGCTAACCATGTTAGCATCATCAGCAGATGATTATAAACTGATGGTTATAAACTAACATGGTTAGCGAAACGCGCGTCCAGTATAAAAGTAAAAGTGTTTTTGTAAAAAAAAGTTTGGTGTATAGTGGTGATTTAGTGTTTTATTTTGCTGTGTAACACCAAAGGTTCCAACCCTCAACTGTAATCAACATGTTTAATTTATGTTAGTGATGACAGGTATTGATAATTTCAATTCCAAATATCTCGAGAACCCTTACTCGTAGCGATTTTTACAAAGACACCTTTTTTACGTAAAAATCGTCGTAAATCTATATTTTTTGACTCACTGGTTTTATAGAGGTACGGACAAACAAACAACGCTTTATTGTACAAAAAGCCAAAACAGCTTCATCGACAAAGCACTCACAAACAACAAAATCACAAAAAATACAAACAACAAAAAATACACCATACAAATAATACAATTCAAAAAAATTTAAGTCTTTAAAATTACAAAAAGAATATACATGGACAATTTTAGAACAGTACGCAGTAAATAGATATAATTTTAGAGTTATAAAATATTAAATACTTGACCTTTGACCAGTGTGTGAGATGATCAAAATTTTAAAATTCAAAATTGTTCATAATTAAACATCAACAAAAAGTCGTTTACCGCATATAGGGCTTCTCCAGTAGGTATGATTTTAGAGCTTTGCGAAATGCGGGAAAGAATGAAAGCGACTTGGTATTCAAAGGCAGATGATTGTACATTTTTTTGGCATTGTACAGTATTGAATCTTTAACTAGTTCTGAGCTCGGGGTTGGTAGATAAAGATCGTGCTCTGCATTCCTAAGTGGATAGTTATGAGATGGCCTTTCGGGAATAGCAGATATCTGCTTGCTGATTAAGCAAACGGATTCAAAAATGAATAAAGAAGGAAGAGTCAGTATTTTCAAATTTTTAAAGAATTTCTGGCAGTGAGTTCTACTCTTCAGTCCCAATAAATATCGAACTGCTCTCTTTTGAAGTCTGAAAACACGATCAAATTTTGTTGCGCAGCAAGTACCCCAGAATGGAAGGGCATAACGATATAAGAAGGTCAAAGAGGCCTAGATATAAGAAGATCAAATATCGAAAAAGAATTTAAACTAAATCTTTACTTGAAGTGTTTCAAGGTTGGCATCTCAAAATATTCAATCAATAAATTATCAAAAAAAATAATCAGTGTATCTAGAATAATAGCTGTAAAAAAATTAAAAGTGTAGGTGGTATCTATGTGCAAGGCCCCACGTTGGGCGCCACTTTCTATGTGACAAAAACTTTTCTTTTATTGAAAATTTAAGTCAAAATATTGCGAACGGCTACTCTTATATCGGAGGCAGTGGGAACAAGCTTTTGCTTCTGCACTTGACTAAAAATATGATACCCACCTATATCTTACACTGCATACCAAAGTATAATACCACTTATTTCAAAAAGAAGCTAATACTTACAAAGGATAGTACAAACTGAAATAAGAAAATTTGTACAAGTGTATTAATTGAATAGAAACTAAAATTAGTATAGCTATTAAATATTTTGAGAGACTGGATCAACCAATGAAACAATTCAAATACCCAAAAAATAAGATTTATTTCTTGTTAGAAATTATTCGGTACCTATTCGGCACAGCAGTTATATACATTAATATACAAGAATTATATTTAAGAAACTGTATCTTAAAACTTGTTTAAAATCAAATTATGCCTTTTCAAATATTATTCAAACAATTATAATATAAAAAAATACTTTTAGAGCCGGTCTTGGTTATATTCGAATAATAAATATTTAAATTTGACTTGACTTATTACGAAGATTCATGAACCTTTTTGTTTATATATAGTTAAGGGGAAAAAGACTAAAATCTGTACCCAAGATTGCCCTTACAGGTCAAAGATCGTAATGATATAAAAGGTTAACATAAATAGGTGTTAAATATGAATAATCAATCAATATAACATGATTATTTTATAAAAAATAATAAAATGTAACAGAACGTTAAATTTTATAAATTAAGGGTTAAAGCAATGCTGAAGGCAAGTACTTAACCAGTTAAATGTAAAATATTAAGAATAGTTAATTTCTTAACACACTAATGATTATTTAAAATCAAATTAATAACATTTTAGTTTACTATAAAAAAATATACTGGCCTTGTATACCAAATTATACAAAAAAGGATCTTCTTAATGATAAAAAAACACCACAGCATCCAACTTCTTCTCAGAGGGGTGCAGGGCTGAAATCTAACCGAACAGGCTGCTGATTGCTTCGGTGACAACACGTTAGAAAAACTTGTGGAACAACTTGTAGAAAAACTTGGCGAAAACTTCTAGACACAAGTGTAGAAACACTGTAGAAAAACGTCTAGAAATACTTGAAGAAAAATCCAAAGAAAACCGTTGAGAAAAACGCTGAGAAAAATACGTAGAAAAACCTCATTGTGAAGGCACACGATCAATAATTATTTAACATTTCTTCTCAAATAAGGGCTGGACACTTCTCATCAAAAAACTGGAATCTAAAAGAAAGGCATGTGAAGGTTTTTTCTAACGAATGGAATGTCAAAGAAAATCTTACCAAAACTATAGATCCATTAATATCTCAACAATCAAAAACTATATGGGATCTCCATCCATCTATGGGACAACAAAATCACAATATTTTTCCCATATTGTGAAAAATACCAGACAAATAAATTTAATTCTCAAAATAGCACAGTGACCTTGGGAACGGCCATATCCGAGGTGACGATTTTGACGTTTCCCGTCTTGTCGATAAAAAAGAAGAGATGGCCAATACTAATACCGTATGATCGAAAAAAAACGGCGTCCAGTTGGCTGGGAAATGACGATCGATGAGATTTCCCATATAAATTTACATATAAAATGACAGCGATCTTCATTTCCCAGCCAACTGGACGCCGTTTTTTCTCGATCATACGGTATAATCTTAGAATATAATAATATAATATTGTACGATCCAATATTTTCAATAGAGAGCGTTCCGAAATTTATGTGTTGTAGAAATGTAAAAAGAATATTAATACAATAATAAAATACCGACTATAATAAAACAAAGTAGCATTTGGAAAATGAAAATGCTACAAGATGTGACTCAAAAAGGGCATAATAGGCTATTCTAGAGGTTGAGAAGTTAAGTTCCTTAGAAACTGATCTTAGCGCAAAACAGGCAGCGCTTAGTTTCTTTGATGAGCTTCAATGTGAAAGTCCCATTTTAACGAGTTGGCTACAACAAGTCCTAAGAATTTCACAGAGTCCACGACGTCAATAGTGATGTTATTAAGTACAAAAGGTTTTATAGTACTTTTATAGGACAAACATTTAGTTTTTGATAGGGTGAGGCATAGGAGATTAGAATCGCACCAAGTCTTAATGGTGCGTAAGTCACTAGATATAGTATCATATAGTGCCGCAACATCTGGGCCGCTCCAAGTGAAACTAGTATCGTCCGCAAAGAGGCAGATTTTACCGCTAATGTCTAGATTTGGAATGTCGTTGATAAACACCAGAAACAAAATAGGGCCAAAAGTTATTACTCTTCAAACCAGTTAAAAAATATATAGGTGGCGCCCTCTGCAAGTAGGAGTCATATTGACATCAAAATAAAATTTCTCGTGTCAAAAAACTCCTAGATACCAATTTTTATCCAAATATTGACGTTAGTTCAGAAATTATTTGGAAGAAATCGAAATAAAAATAAAGCTTCTACACCCTGTATCTCCGATTACGCTGCCGAAGTTTCTGGAATACAGTTCGGACTACCCTGAAGAGTATACAGGACTACCCTGTATTGTATACTGTGTATACAATACATTTGATTATTTCTGTCAGAACTGGCAACACTGCCAGATTGCTTCTTAAGTCTATAGGGGGAGGTCAAAAAGTAGTAGTGATTATAAGTTTCTTGACGGTCATCCTTAGTTAATCATAAAAATGTTACTTAATAATAATTAGGCTACTATAGAATACATATGACATAGTTATTACAAGCACAGGTGAATAATGATCTTTTTATCTAGACGGATCAATTATCAATTTTTTATTGTAAAGATTGTTCAGCCATTGTTCACCGTTCATCATTATTTATGAAATATGAGTTTTAGGGTGTGTCTGAGATCAGTTCATATTGTTTAGAAAATTTTAAGTACCGGGTGGCCAATTAAGAATGGACGCCGGCTGTATCTCAGAAACTACTTATCGTATAACATTGGGAAAAAAATTCTAATAAGTAAATCGACCAAGAGAAATCGATGGGAATTATTTTCAAGTTCAAGAAATGTCCGCTAGGGGGGCGTTTCTCTGGTAGCCAATCAGAAAAGAGGGGTTTTCTCAAAAATATGCAGGTGAACAGGTATTTTAAATATTATTATTGTAACCATCGTGAAATTTGTAATTTTTTGACATAGACTATTTCGCTCTAGCTCATAAAATAAAGTGGTGGGGGAAGGTTAAATTTGCTTTTATTAAAATAAGGATAACTCTTGTTTAGGTTACCCGTTTTAAACAAACTAGGGCTCGTTTAAAAGAGCTTTTCTTCCTCAATGATCTGCAGTATAAATTTCGTTTCCATAATTTTTTTCGTGGTAGCTAGAGGGCGCTGTTTGACATCATAACAGATATTGTGCTTTTGCATAAAAATATTAAATAGTAGGCTATGTTTTTTTTACACAGTTAAATATCAGCGCAAACCGCAACTTTCCATCTTCTCTCTAACCGGAGGTATTAAGAGAACAAATCAGGTTAGGCTGCCGCTTAGGACTATATGGTCTAAAGATTATAGTAGTAGGCTAGGAAACAAAAAAAGGTATTTTTGTTACGTCAAAATATCAAAACGTTTAAGTTCAGTCTTCATGCATCCGAATTTCGGGCGTTTTCTAAATTTTACTAAAATTTCAAGGAATTTTGTGCCGCCATATTGATTTAAACAGAAAACGGCCAAATTTCGTATGGCCGAAAACTAGGGATTTATTTCATATAACGTCATTTAGTTATTAATCCAAGTTCGTCCTTGATTTCACTTGTTTTCGTGTTTTACCTGTTGTTTGTGTTATTTATTATTATATTATAAAGTTTATTCCGTTTGGGTCACTTTTCATATAGAACGAAGGTGCGAATCTTAACAATATGTATTACTGGTCCAAATCTACCCTTGATGCAAGTAGTTCAGCACCAAGACCGTGGGTCGGAAAATGTTTAGGCAGGAATTCTATGATGGCGAATGATTGGACTTTTTTAATTATCTGAATGAAATGAACTATCCATAATTTCTAAGAAATGAATTGTTAATTTTACGAGGGGATCCGTCATGATGAAATTGCATTTTTAAAAAATTATGGAAACAAAATTTATACTGGAGATAATTGAGGAAGAAAAGCTCTTTTAAACGAGCCCTAGTTTGTTTAAATCGGGTAACCCAAACCACCGAGTTATCCGTACTTAAATAAAAGCAAGTTTAACGTTCCCCCACCACTTTATTTTATGAGATAGATAAAAATACTCTATATAAAAAAAATTACAAATTTCTCGATTATTACAACAGTAATATTTAAAATACCTGTTCACCTGCATATTTTTGAGAAAAACCCTATTTTCTGATTGGCTATCAGAGAAACGCCCCCTAGCGGACATTTTTTGAACTTGAAAATAATTTCCAGCGATTTCTCTTGGTGGATTTACTTATTAGAATGTTTTTCCTAAAGTTATACCTAGGTATATTCTTTGAGTTACACCTTTGGTTATACGATAAGTAGTTTCTGAGATACAGCCGGCGTCCATTCTTAGTTGGCCACCCGGTACATTCCAATATTGATTGAGCGAGTTCCGCATTTTTTTCGGCATTTATTCATTTTTTTTCTCGAACTCATCAGTTAACATCCCTCTAATTCAAATCCTTTGGACTGTTGAAATTCCTATTTCCAAAGCATCAGCAACTCGCTATATTATTTAAAAATGCTATCAATTTTTGTATTTTACATAGGAATATTACACCTTTGTATTGTACTTTCTTCATATACGGCGTCCACGGGCAAGAGTGTTCTACATGCTTCTCTTCCTCGAGAAAAATAAGTTATAAGCTTAGCAATGAGCTCTTGTTCATTTTGGTTAAATCTTTGAGGCATTTTTGCAATAAAAAAATTGAAATATTGTTTTACACTTTGAATAAGAAGACTAAGGAAGGAGCATAATGCTATCCATGTATTCATGCATGGTGGACGGAAAAGCCACCATAAAAGCTCTCTAGGGTGGGGATCCTTGACAGTTCTGTTTGACGATTCATTTGACACATTTGAATTTGATTTGAAATTTTGTGGATTTGTCAGTCTTTACGGAGCTTATTTTATGTTATTTATTATTTATTCTACTACTGATAGTAGGTAGTAAAGGTAGTAAATCTAGATGGAAATTGTGGCAGAACTTAAATTAACAGTGACACTATCGCGATTTATCGAAAAAGACTCTAAAATAGTTGGTTGTGTAGCGTGCGGTAGATCTCGGCAAAAATCGAGTGAAATAATGGAACAACTTTTCGCTAGTAAGTGACTATATAATATAAATACGTGTAGTAAACCGATCGTTTATGAAATTCACTTAAATTAACTAAATTATATATTTTTCTTGCATTTTAGCTTTTATTTATTACTTGTCAAAGATTAGATTCAAAGAATTTAGATACGTTAATTTGACTTACCTGCTTCAGTAGCGTATGGGATGTTTGTGTTAATAAATACTTATAACTTATCTATTATTATTAGAATTATATATTTTTATAACAATTTTAATAATTACCAACATTTATTCACAACGTAAAATAAAACAACAAATTATTGAGTCTACCCCACGTCTACCCTACATCATAGTTTTACATTTTTTAAATAAAATTAGAACGACACTGATAAACCGGAATTTAAGTCGGCCATATTTGAGGCCCATCGCGGTGTACCTAAGATTTTTGATATGCTCCTTCCTTAGTCTTCTTATTCAAAGGTTTTACAGCAACAATTAAATTTTAATTTTGACATTGATCGATGTCCGTCAATAAAATTATAACCGCAAATTAAATGACAATGACAATTAAAAGAAAATTTTTATATTGATCGATGTCCGTCAATAAAATTATAACCCCAAATCAAATGACAATGACAATTACTAAAAAGAATATGCAGTAATTTACGAAATGCCGTAATGACGTCACTAATTTTTTTCATCTGGTTGGCAAGCCTAGACCATAATAATAATAGACCCTGTATATTATACAGGGTGTTTCAAAAAAGATCTGCCATCTCTCCTGGGGATATTCTTGAAGTAAAAATAATATTTATTTTTCATATCAACATAGGTCCGATTCTGCTTTGTTTCGTAGCTACAGGGTCTTAAAATCTTAATAATTTTTCGACTTGTTATAATTTTCTTCCAAGTACTTTTAGTGATTCGAATGAAATTTTCAGGATAAAAGTTACTATAAGTGCTTCATATTTTAATGCTAAAAAAAGTGTCGATAAATTCATCACTGGAATATTTTTCAAAAAAAACATGTGCGTCACTGACTGCTTTTCTTTTGATATCAAAATTGTGTAGGCCGTTTAATACCAATTAAAAGTTATCTCTTGATATTTTGTTAAATTCGTTCTCCGTGATCTTGATGAGATAAACGCAATTTTATTAATTACTATTAATAAAAACAAAATTAATAGATTATATTTTATATTTTACCTAATTTATTATTAAATATTATTAGTATTAGTTATTATTACTATTAATCCAACCTAGAGCAATTTCAAATAAAAAAATAATGGTATTTAAAATAATTACAAAAAAACCAATGTTAAATTTTTTTAACATCTTGTAACTCTAAAACTATGCATTTCCAGACCCATGTTTATAGGAAATCTTTTCATATTTGTTTGATGAGGAATCAATGAATACTCATTTAAAACTTTCGCAAGTTAATGATATTAAATTTTTTTAAAGGTTGCTATTAGACTTGGATCAAGACAAATTAATAAAATTGCGTTTATCTCATCAAGGAGGCCGAAATCGACAAAATATCAAGAGACAACTTTTAATCGGCATTAAACTGTTTACACTATTTCGTTAACGAGAGAAAAAAAGCCAATGACGTACATGCATAGACTTAGAATAAAATATAGACTACACTATTTACATTTAAGCGCGGTCCAATATTAATTTTTGTAAACATGTTTACTCCTGGGTGCAGCTGACCTCGGCCGTCTGAGTCTTTCGCCTCCAGCCTATGTTGTCACGTCTAAAATATTATTAATATTTTTTTTGTTGTTATACACATATATTGAGATATTAAAACTGTATTTTAATAAAGTAGTGTTTAATAGTAGAAAGATGTATTAAATAGTCCCTATACTACTAAATTATAAGTCGGAGACTATTTAAAAATGACAAATTCTTTACAATTTGGCAACACCCATCAATCGCCGGGTCGCCTGTTCATTCTTTATTCTCTCGTAGTAGAGCCATAGTAGAGTAAAGCACGTGTCGTAAAAGGGTTCGGAAGTAGTTAATTAAGATGTAATTTACCTGATTAACTACGTGTAGTTTTTCTTCAAAAACTACGTCTTTTCCCGTTCATTAACTACATGAAAACTACGTTAATAAACTATGTATTGATATTATGAATAATTTTCCTTTGTATCGGGTGTAATAGAGATAATATGATGTAAATATTATATTTAAAGCCATATTTCTTCTGTTTTCTTAAATACATTATGTGTTTTTAAAGCTTCAACTTATTATAACCTCACCTCATACCTTTGATATTTGAAAGTTACATACATAGATTACATAAACTACACCCTCTACATAAACTACATTAACTACATGTAATGTAGTTTATGTAGTTTTTAAAAGTAACATGTAGTTTTCCGAACCCTGGTCGTAAAACCTTGTTGTCACAGTTTCGCCATGGCTATTTTTATTGTTTTTATTGGATGTTTTGATTTTGTATTTTTTGATTCGATTTTCTTAGTGTGTAGTGTCGGTTTAGTGTTTATTTTGATTACCTTTTATTTAAAAACTATAAAACAGGTTCGTCAGTGCCAAATTTGTAAGAAATTGGACTATTTAAGTCCTGGAACAACATTCCACAGGTAAGTCAAATTTACTATTTTGGCGTCAGTGGCGTTGTAGAAAGGCGCTTATTTAGATAATAATTTAGTAAATTATAAACCCTGGAAAATCTGTATTTTTTATATTTATCATTTACGTAAAGGTTCTTACTAACCTCGTTATTAATATAACGAGTAGATACATTATTAAGTACATAAGAAGTAGACACATTATTTTCTTGGGCATTGGTTAATTTAATGCTTTTTTTTATGAAAAATGTGTTTCTTTTTATTCTAAAACCATCCTTAGAATCTAAAATAACATACAGGAATTCCAGAATGATATTCCATTATGAAACAACAATTTTTAAGGCTTATTATAAACTATAAACAATCGAGAAAGTCGAAAAAATTACAAGCTACCAAACATTTTAAAATACCAAACATTCCTTATTTTTTTTCAAGACTAAAATATTTTACAAACATTACTTTTTCCCTATAGTTTCACATCAGGTATAGAAATAACTACGTTTTTATGATAGGGTCACCATTATGATAACAAAAATGACGAACAATGGTCCAGAAATGTAAACAAGTACATATTTTTTGTAAATATTTTTCTTACCGCTTGCATTTTTGTCCATTATTATTTCACAAATTATACAGGGTTATGTAAACCAGGTAGATATTTCGTTTTTTTTATATTAAACAAAGATAAAATAAATATGCCATTTTAAAATTTATCCAGTACTTACCTAGAGTTTTTTCTTTTTTTTTCTCGACTGTTAATCTATTATTAATTTGTAATACCGTATGATCGAAAAAAACGGCGTCCAGTTGGCTTGGAAAAAACCATCGATACATACTCCATATAATTTTACATATAAAATGACAGCGATCTTCATTTCATAGCCATCGCTGACGCCGTTTTTTTTCGATTATAAGGTATAATTTTCATTTTTTCTTTTATAATGTAATATCACTTAAGTAATATCACATATAATCTGAAGATAGTTTTAGAATTAACCAAAACGTAAATCTTTAATAAAACAATCTGTTATTATTTGCCATATATGTATGTATCCAAGAAAATAATTTACATATTATTATTATATGTTTTACTGTTTTTTATCTTTATTTGAAACTCAGAAATGTTGCATTGGCTTTCTAAAAAAATGAACTTGTAAGTTTTTAAAATGCTTCGTTTCGGAGATACAGGGTGTAGAAGTTTCATTTTTATTTCGATTTTTTTCCAAATAATTTCTGAAGTGACGTCAATATTTGGACGAAAATTGGCGTTTGGGAGTTTTTTGACATGAAAAATTAGATTTAGATGTCAATTTGACTTTTACTAATAGGGGGCGCCACCTACATATTTTTTAAGTTATTTGAAGAGTAATACTTTTTGTCTGTATCTATATAAAACTACTGAGAAAAATTTACATTTCCAACGTTTTTTACTTAATAAGGTCTCTTGTTGACACTCGCCACAAGTATAGTTCTCAAGATATTTGGAAACGAATTAATCAATACATTCTTCATAAATTATTTGGAAAAAAGCGAAATAAAAATGAAATTTCTACACTCTGTATCTCTGAAACGAAGCATTTTAGGACATAAATTTATACTATTTTTTTTACTGATTTTATTTGCAGATTATGCTGCCAAAGTTTCCTGAATACAATTCCGACCACTCTGTATATCAAGATATCCCCCATTACGTACTAGTTTTTCTTAATAATTTTCTATACATTTTCCAACGCCAAGATGTACCAAGCGCATACAAATACATCAAGCTTCAAACAAGCTTGCACGTTGACAGTAATACCTACAGTAATATTGTATTATATTAATGTAATATTTTTGAACCAATGTTCAATATTACTGTAGTAATACTGTTTATACTCATGCCTTTTATATTTGTTTGAATTTGGTGCATATTTCCATTGAATAAAGTATAGTCACCATTACCATTATTATACTTACTCTATAATAAAGACAGTAACGAGTTAAATAAATGTAGTTTTCATTTTATTCACTTCCTAAAAGCTTGCTTTAATGGAACAGATTCCTGTTTTTTCTAATTTACATAATAAGACATCACTTTTACCGGAAAAAAAAATTAAACAATTATAAAGTTTTTTCTCTTTCTGTTCTATTATATCTATAGAATAGATCCTGTTTTGATTAATATTAGAGTTGTAAATGTTTGACTAAAATTAATATTTTATTAAATTAATAATTTATCATCAATTTCAAAAATTAAATAATTTCGATTATTAAAATTTCTTCTATAACACGTACTTTATTATTTTTATCGTTTTTAGACTCTAAGACGTATTTTTTTTCTAAGTCCTAAACTTTGCTTTATATTAAACTATTTTCTTTATCCTAAATCTTAATAATATAAAAAGTTTAAATACGATATATTTTTAATTGAATTATAGCTTCATTAAAATTAAAAAAATACCCGCCTATGATACGGAGAGTGCAGGTGCACTGAAGAAACAAAAGACAGTGTTGTGTTGGGCGGCAGAGCCGTCAGGAAACGACCGTTACGACGGAGACAGCCTATCTATCGCTCGTGTCGCACTCGTTAGAGCCAAAAACAATAACACAACAATAACAAGACGTTGTCTGTCCGCATCTTCCAGCTATTTATGAATGAGATGCTCAGTCTATATTTTATTCTAAGTCTATGCGTACATGCTTTTTTTAGAAAAATATTCTAGTGATATTTTTTAGCACATCCTTGGTCAATATGTCCAAACCATAGATTTAGTAAGAACAGATATCACATTGTGCATTTTAACCCGATCAAACAATCGGAGGTTGACTACGTACTGTAAAAACCAACTGAGATAGAGAAGGCGACATTGCCACATCTCAAATTTGCGCCTATCTACTTAGTTTGATTTGCAGAAAAGGTGACTTTAAAACCTTCACCCGATATCAATAAATCTCAATTTCTTAATAAAATTAATAGTTTATTTTTAAAGAAGCATGCGTAATAATATGTTATTAACCAGAGGATATATGCGTTACTATTAAAGGACGTGTTTACTGTTTAATGTGCTGAAACGTCTAGAACTATTGGCAACGTCGCTGCTAGTCTTCCAGAATGAAATGAGCCGTCCGTCCCACCATCCCTCGCGACGGCCCTTGGTCCGTTATAGCGTACTACATTTAGCTTACGGTGTGTTTGAAGTCGGAATCAAGTCCGAAGTGAACTTTTCAGTGGTTTTCAATAGTTTTTGATTTTGTTTAACATACTTTTGAATCTGCGAATTTTCAATATGGTAGGACAGTGTTAAATGTGTGGAAAATTAAGCTCAAATTACCCGAATTTGTCTTTTCACAGATAGGTATTGTTTCCGCCGTAATCGTACATAGGCGTCCCACTAGGGAGCCTCTCACAATTAAAATAATTTCTAATTATGTATATTTGTTGAATTTTGATCTATTAAAACAAGAACGTAGTAGCTGGTAACTGAATTATAATTCGTCTCAATTACTACCTAACCTTTGTAGATCATAACAAATTTGAATATAAACGTTGCATATATTTGAAACTTTATTATATGCCAGAAAGTGACATATTTTTTTAAATTGCGTCATATTTTGGTCATTATATACGATATTCTAAAGGATTTTGCTCAACAAATAAACAAAGGTGTTTACCCGTCTTTTTTTACATTTTATTGCTTTATTATATTATCTTATATCCTGCCCCTTCGGTCTTGTTTAGACAAGTTTTTACCACCGTACACTACAAATACCTCTTCCTAGAGTTATTTGTACGGTGTGTTTACCTTTTTTTAGAATGGGACGAACTGTAAATAATTCTTAGGCTACTAGTTTTATACATACATATATACAGAGTGACCCAGGCCTCCAAAAAAGCTTTTTACCTATTACGTTTTTGGTTTGTGATTTTTATTTCAATCTTTACATAAGATCGGGGCCATTGTAACGCACATTTTCAAAATATTTTTGTCAACATGCAGGGTGATTCAAACCGCAATACATATGCTTAATACAGTTATGAAGATTGGGACGTTTAACTAAAATTTGATTGTCTGATTAAGCTACCTAAGTAATGGATTTGTAAACGTAATATTCATTATTATGCGACAGAAATCCCATACTGTAGCACACAGATTTGATACTTTTAATGATAAATGCCCTATTGAGAGACTAAAGGTAATTGCCTCGTATCAGAGCCATCATAATACGAGAAGAAGACCGAAAGTCAAATCTTGTCTTACATTTTCAAAAAACACAATTTTCTCATTAAAATAAATATTGATTTTAGGTATAGGAAGTTATTAATAATACAAGATTAAACAACTATTACACAGTACTTCACAGGAAGCTATCGATTGCGAACTAACTAAATCGTTACTAATTACTAATTTTGAAAAGTTCTTTTTAAGATAAAAAAAGGTAAAACTAAAACCTATACTATCATTTGAGATTAAACGGGAAGTTCTAAATAATGTTGCCTATTCTAAACAAGAAAAATTTATTTATAAGTTTCATAACACCTCTAATTAAATTTGGACGAAAAGAATATTTCTGTTTGCTGTAGGTAATTTTCTCAGAGATTAAACGGGAAGTTCTAAGTTCTCTTCATCTCTCAGGGAAAATACGTAAATAAAAATGACTTTTTAAGTCAAAAAAAGTCAAAAAGACAAGTTATTCCAAAAAAGGACTGCCCTTTTCAAAAAAGGACAGGTGGCAACCCTAGGTATTTCTGGAATGGAAATTTAATGGTAAATCTACAACTTTAGTTTGAAAATATGTTCCGGCCACCTATGATTACAAAAATGTCTAAAATGTGCTTTACCATTGCCTCCATATTCTAAAAAACAAATTGAAAGAAAAGTCACCAACCACAAACCTAATATAGAACTGTTTCGGAAGCCTGAGTCACCCTGTAAATATTCAAAAGTAACTGAAAGTTTATATAGAAGTAACTGAAAGTTTATATAGAAGTAACTGAAAGTTTAAATTGAATATCGACGTTGGAGCGATTTTCGAAAACTACCTAGTTAACGTTTCAACATAATGTTACGGATTCCGTGGGTCCACTATTTAAACTCACGATAAAATACTTAACGAATTTATTTGTTTCACTCTGTACACACAACTTATACTATTTACAACACAACTTATGCAACTACTATTACTCTAACGGTATTTCGCGGTATTTTCAAACTTTAGACTTCAAACTTCAAAACTTGTCCAACTGTCAAAGCGCGGGCCTTATATACCCCTGGCGGTTGTTTCTAGATTTTCTAAAGAATTCTATAATTTTTCTTTACTTTTCTGGCGAATGCGCCAGGTTCCTCAATGCACTTTGCGATTTTTTAGCAGTATGCAGTTATGCAACCAGTAATACACCTTGACATTGCCCCTTCTCAAATTTGATCGTCCCGATCAAGGTTTCCTGTCTGGTATCTCTCAATCGATCCAGATGAACTACTTTCATCTTACTTCTAGGGCTGCGTTGAATCCGGTACACAACATCATTTATCCTCTTGATGACTGTATAAGGACCTTCCCATGCTGGAGTTAACTTTGGGGACCTCCCTTTCTTGCGCTGTGGGTTATATAACCATACCATATCGTCCTGTTGAAATCCCGTAGAATTAGCTCTGAGGTCGTAACGAGCTTTCATCCGGTCACTGGCTAGCGTAATCTTACTTCTCACGGCCTTATGAATTCCCAATAACCTTTCCTTCAGTTCATCCGCGTAGTCCTCTACGTTCGTGGTGCTGTCGTCTGGTGATCCGAACACCAAGTCACAAGGCAACCGTAATTCTCGACCAAATAAAATCTTCGATGGTGAAAGTCCGGTGGTGTTGTGAACTGCACTTCTATATGCCATTAGGAATAGTGGTATATGCTGATCCCAATCTCTTTGATGTTCATCCACCATTTTCGAGAGATGTTCTTCAATGGTCTTATTGAATCTCTCGACCATCCCATCAGACTGCGGATGTAAAGCTGTTGTCCTAGTCTTGTGAATACCAAGCAGATCACACATCTTCTGGAACAGTCTTGACTCGAAGTTCCTTCCTTGGTCAGTGTGAAGCTCTAAAGGAATTCCAAATCTACTGAAGACATTATGACTAATACTTCAGCTACAGTCGATGCTTCTTGGTTTGGAATGGCAAAAACTTCTGGCCATTTACTGAAATAATCCATCGCCACTAAAACGTACTTGTTGCCCTTGTGCGTTTCAGGGAATGGGCCTGCAATGTCAACAGCGATTCTTTCGAATGGCAGTCCAACGTTATATTGTTTCATTTTTCCCCTAGATCGAGTGCTTGGTCCTTGGCTGGCTGCACAAATTTTACATTGTCGACACCATTTCTTGACATCTTCGCAATAATCCACCCAGTAAAAGCGATCTCTCAGCTTGCTCAAGGTCTTGTTTACCCCAAGATGGGCTCCAGTTTTACCACCGTGAATTTCTTCCAATACCTGGGTAACTTTCTTCCTTGGTACCAGTAACTGAGTTGTTACTGTGCTGCCATCCGCACTTTCCCATGTGCGCTTTAACAATCCATTCTCAATCACCAGTGAATTCCACTGAGCCCAGAGAGCTTTGAAAACCAGCCCTCTGTCCGCAATATCCTGCCACGGTGGTCTCTCGCCGTTACCTTCCTTGAGCCGTAGTATTGCTCCGATGTCTGGATCTTCCATTTGATCTTTCCTAAATTGTATCGTCGTCCATTGTTCGTCAGTTCTCAGTTTAAAATTCTTTACTCTGATAGTGCTTTCGCGATGTTGCATTTTCTTGCCCAAGGTAGCTCGTCGTCGATCCGGTTCGTTGTCGATAATTTGTACCCGTCCTACACGACACCCAACGGTTTTCTCTAGTTTCCCGAACACAGTCTTCTTGGTATCACCAGGTATCATCACAATTTGATGATCTTTCTTCCATATTTCCTGGTCTCTTCTCTTTAGATACAGAAAATTCCTCATTTCCGATTTTCAGGATGTTTCTATGGTGATCAAACGAAAAACCATGTTGACTGATCACATCCATACCCATGATAAAATCATCTTCAATGTCTGCCACTAAAACGCTATGCCGAAACTTCAAATTCCCTAACTCCAATTCCATGAAAGCCTCTCCCCGTACAACGGCCATCATCTTCAATCCTTGCACTGAGTTAGTCCGCACCAACGATACCATAGCGCCTGTGTCCACAGTCATTCGAATTCTTCTACCATTGACCTTCCCGTTGATCACCAAACTGTCAGCGATGTTTCCTAGACTCCTAACGGAAAACATCCTAGGGGCTCTGTTTTCTTCAGCCAATACTCGCTCATTAGTGTTGATTTCCTGGTGCCTATGTTCTCTCGATGGTAAACGGAATCGCATTTGGACGCGGCAATCCCGTTTGATGTGGCCATTCCTGCCACATCTATAGCAACTTATGTCCTGGGATCTTCCGATGTGCCGATGTTCTCTTAATGATGAACGGAATGGCATTTGGATGCGACAATCCCGTTGGATATGGCCATTCCTGCTACATCTATAGCACCTAATATCCTGGGATCTTCTCTGGTTCTCTGTCTGGGTGTTGTTGACTCTCTTGTTCACTAGTAATTCACATAGTTTATTAAACATCTCCTCCAAACGTATGTGAGAACTCTTTGGCTGTTCCTCAACCGATACCGAGCCTATCTTCGGTTTAGGAATGGCGCTAAATGCAGCTTCTATTTCCAGCGCCCTGACGAGTACTTCGCTGCTGGTAGAAAATTGGGATATTTGCAGCGCCCTCTGCAATTCGTTGTCCCTCAGTCCGCTGATAAAGCACTGAGCAGCGAGTTCCTCCCTAAATCCTTCCGGTGCTTCTGGATATGCCAGGTGTACCAGCCGACGTAAGTCTGTGCTCGAATTCCTGCAGACTCTCTCCGGACCTCTGCAGGCGTGTCTTGATCTGGGCCTGGTAAAGTTGGCGTCGATGTTGGTCGCCATATCTTCTGTCCAGTGCAGCGACCAAAGTTTGGTATTCCTGCTGTTGGGCTGCAGGAATAGTTTGCAACAGTTCCAGCGCAGGGCCACGCAGCGCGATGACAAGTGCCGCTGCTTTCTCCTGGTCGGTCCATCCGTTGGCAGCGGCGGCTGCTTCAAACTGGCGGTGGTACATAGTCCAAGTGGTTTGTCCATCGTAGGTTGGGGCCTTGAGGTTCGCAGTTCCATGAACGCCAGGTGTCCTTACTTGTACCTTGGTCTTCTGTAGGTACATCTCCAATTTTTCCATTTTCTGCTGAAGGCGTTCCTCCAGATCTTCTACAACTTCTTGGAAATGGTTCTCCTGTCGTTTTTCCAGGTCTTCAAAATTCTTCTGTAGTCGAAATTCCTGATTTTCCAAAGTTTTCTTAAGACGGTCCTGATCTTCTTGTCTTTCCCTGTGACGTCGCTCCTCCACACGAATTTCCAAATTTCCTAATATTTTCTCAAGCCGGTCCTGTTCTTCTTGTTTGTCTTGTTGTCGTTGTATTTTTAAATCTTCGAAAATTTTCTTAAGCCGGTCCTGTTCTTCTTGTTTGTCTTGCTGTCGTTGAATTTTTAAATCTTCGAAAATTTTCTCAAGCCGGTCCTGTTCTTCTTGTTTATCTTTCTGGCGACGCACTTCTAGATTTTCTACAATTTTCTCCAACCGTTCTTGTCTAATTTCTTGATTCTCCATAAGCATTTTCTGTAGTTGGTCTTGTTCTTCTTGACGTCGTAGTTTTTCCTCTTCTTTTCTCTTTTCCAATCGGGCTCGTTCTTCTTCTCGTTCTTTACGGAGTCTTTCTTGATCTTCTGCTTTTTCTTTCGCAGCCTCTCTTGTTCTTCTGCCTTTTCTCTCTTCTCATATTCTCCATAAAATCGCCCAATAATTTGCTTACTTCCTCCATTTTCTTCTGCTTGCTCCCTTGTACCAACCATAAAAACACTCTAATTCGGTCTAAAAAATCTTCCAATCCACTAATTTCTTCTTAAAATCCTCTTGAATCGCACTTCCGACACCAATTGTTACGGATTCCGTGGGTCCACTATTTAAACTCACGATAAAATATTTAACGAATTTATTTGTTTCACTCTGTACACACAACTTATACTATTTACAACACAATTTATGCAACTACTATTACTCTAACGGTATTTCGCGGTATTTTCAAACTTTAGACTTCAAACTTCAAACTTCAAAACTTGTCAAACTGTCAAAGCGCGGGCCTTATATACCCCCTGGCGGTTGTTTCTAGATTTTTCTAAAGAATTCTATAATTTTCTTTACTTTCTGGGGAATGCGCCAGGTTCCTCAATGCACTTTGCAATTTTTTAGCAGTATGCAGTTATGCAACCAGTAATACACCTTGACAATAAGTATATGTGGGATATTAATTATATTATTATATTAGACCTTATAACAAAACTCATCTAACGAAAAAGTGTTAATGTAGTATATTAATATGGAGTAAAAATTTTACTAATTACTTTACTTTTACTTTACTAATTAAATTCGTTCCATAAAACGATACGCCACTGGCCATTAGAACAATCCAAATGTGCCTAGTTGTCGGGGTCGGAAATTTTCAATGACTAAAGAATCCAAGGACAAATAACACCCGACAGCAAATTGTGACGCTGGCATCAAACAGTGCCGTGGTACATATTTTTCTTAACCTAGCTGTTTGAAGCAATATTTATATTTTTTGATAATTGTTTTGACTACGCCTATGGTGTGTCATCCTAATTAATTACGAAAAAAACGTATTAAAATGTTAACAAAAGGTACAAAACTAGTATCGACGTATAGCACATATCAAGTACATACAGATGTTAATTGAAATTGAAGAATAATTATCGAATTCAATAAGAAAACGCTAAAAAGTTGGAGTGGACTGTTTATTTACGTATGAAACGTAACTCCTGGCTCTTTCTTGTCGCTGTGGCTTTTACACTTGAAAGCTACACAATTCACCATTGTAACAAAGTTTATACAAAGTTCACTACACACAACAAACTATTAAAAATCGCTAAAATTGTCGCTGGTGACTGGATGATGACTCACTGTTTGGCATCAAACGAATGGCGTCTAACGTCACAAATTCTACTACAGCCCGTACAGGGGCGTTACATGTCCTTATATTCTTTAGTCATTGGAAATTTTAGACTTCTCTGTCTCTTCTGTCCTTGTTTGACACATTGGAATGTTTGATACACTACCAACGAGTATTTATGAATGGGATGTTCGGTCTATCTTTATAATGTCTTTGGTCCAAACTCTTTTAGCTTTAAAATCGAATTTATAATAATAATTTTTACCCTAAAAATTTCATTCGAAATGCTAAAAGTACTTGGAAGAAAATTATAATAAATAGAAAAAATATTTAGACTTTAACACCCTGTAGCTACGAAACAAAGCGGAACCGGACGTATGTTGATATGAAAAATTAATCTTATTTTTACGTGAGGACTCTCTCCACGAGAGATGGCACATGTTTTTTGAAACATCCTGTATACTTACATGGATGAGTAAATCACTATGGAAACTGCCGCAAACATATCAACGACTTCCATTTATCTTCTTTTTTTGCTCTTTTTCTTCTTTTACTCTATCTGTCCTTGTCGAGGACCTATCGTCCACGCGCTTAGGATTGATTGACGTATTCAATGGTTTTCTTTCATTTCCTGTTTCGCCGGAAATGACAATAACTTTTGATTTTTAAATGGTACCCTCGGTGTTTTGTTGCTTTATTCGATAGAAAATGATACTCTGAATAGAATGACATGTCATATGTCAACTTTGATATTTTCAAATATGGTTTATTAGAAATTGCAACATGCGATTCATAACGACAATTTGACTCGAAATACCAAGTGTGTGGTACCCTTTATGGTATCAAATTGTTCGTAAAAAAATGCTTTTTCCAAATATGCTAATGAGCCACCCTCGTTCCATTTGAAAAAATTGAGATATGATTAAAAATACGATTTGGGCATCTTTTAACCAGACAGGACAAGACATGAATAACATTAGACGATCAAATCTATTTTTCCAAGGCTCCTTGATTAAAAATTAGTGTTTTTAACACAGCCATGGCACTCTAGATTGAAATTTAAAATTCAATTTTGTTTTAAGCAAAAATGCCAGAAGTTGACATATGATATGTCATTCTATTCAGAATGTCATTTTCTATCTAAGTTAGAGTCTTTTTCGGTAAATCACAATAGTGCCACTGTTAATTTACGTTCTGTCACAATTTCTATCTAGCGATTTTTAACTAACTTAATCTTAATAACTACCTTTATACAACTATCAGTAGTAGAATAAATGATATAAAATAAGCATACATAAATGAAACAGGTTTAGATTGGAAAGTGCCCATAAGGGCAATGTAAACCATCAGTGGCGGACTAAGCCTATTGGAAGTATTGAAGTATTTATACAGGGTGTCCCCTGCTGAGCCTGCATTAGAAGTTTCTAGAGAACTACAATATCTAGATCCGAGATTTTGTGCATATCATTGTTTCACAACGAGATCTATCGATTAAAAATATTTTCAATATGGCGGCACTTTCGGAAGTACCGGAAGTTGACAGCAACTTTCTTATATCAAACGGGTGACCGCATTTTTTTATTACTTACTTAAATTCTCTGTAAAATTTTATGGATTTTGATATTAAACACTCTAACCTAACGTTAACCGTTTTTGAGAAAAAAAAAATTTATAATTAGGAAAAAACGCCTCTGAAAAATATGTATATAGCCTAAACGTCAAATTTAGTGATTGCCACAGCCACTGTACTATAAAGAGAAGACATGTGGCTATCTATGCCAAAAATTAAATAGTCCGAATGTCATATAATAATGGCCGCAGCAGATGTCAAGGAATTGAGCGATTAAAAAATTATCATAAATCATTTTTTTTCAAATGGAAATCCACTTTTTATATTTACACCATTTAAAATAAGAAAGTTTCTGTCAAATTTCGGTATTTCCGGAAGTGTCGCCATGTTGAAAATATTTTTAATTGATAGATCTTGTTGTAAAACAATAATGTGCAGAAAAACTTCGATCAAGATATTGTGGTTCTCTAAAAACTTCTAATGCACGCTCAGCCTGGGACACTCTGTATACTGTAATAATTATAATAAAAATCGATATAGATATAAATATGTCACTCATCAGCAGTGCCGTCTTTACGTAGGGATCTGATGGGCCCTGGCCCCAGGAGTATTATGGGCCCCGGCTAGTAGTGGGAACTATCGAATGAATACTATCGAAACATTCGATAGTTGCAATTCATTCGAATAATTCGATAGTAAGAAAACATTCGTTGAAAACTATTCGAATAAAAATTATCGAATAGATCCGTCATCTGCCTTGAAATATTGTATTCTAGTAATTCGGCAGCAAAAACCATTCATTTATAAAATTCATTCATTTATGAAATTCATTCATTCGTCAGGATCGATTATAATAAAATATTAACTGAATTTTAGTTGTCGCCCGGCGACGTAGGTTTCCAAACCCGACAGCGGTCGGTGGCAATGCTATGAAAGAAGCCGGCATCTTTGATTTTTTGCGGAGTCAGATATAGATAACGACACATTATTTTTTTTATTGAGGTGCTAGTATTTACACAGAAAATACATTATGAAGGGCGCTGTTGCCATATTTTGGTATTAGTTGATATTAGCAAAGAATATTATTGTTTGGCTTTAGTTAGTTAGGGATAGTATGTCTATATATTCTGAATTTTTTTTTATTAATATCCTGTTGTTACACTGCAATAATACTTGTTATTTTGGATGTAAGAAAATGATTTTTAATGTTTTTAAGCAAAGACTGGTTTAATAAATAATAATAACAGTAATAATTTGTTATACCTATTAACAACAAAATTTAAAATGATTTAATATAAATATTTTTTTTAAGTATTAGCAAAATATAAACAACAAATTAGATGTCAAAATTATTTATATTAGATCCTATTTAAAAATAATATAGTCTCTAAATTTTTTGGCAACGTTGGTTTATTGAATAATAATAATTACAGAACTAATTTGTTATATTAACAACAAATTTTAAAATCATGAAATATAAACATTTATTAATTTTCTAATCATGCAGTGTAATGGAACGAAAATATAAATAAAAAATTAGAATCAAAATTATTTATATTAGGTGCTTTATATTACTTTTTATATACTATTTAAAAATTATATTTACTTTTACTGGCATTTACTTTAAAAAATAAATGAAATATTTCTTCGCAAAAAACTACATGTTAGAGAATTAGCATAAACAAAATACAAACATCGTTAACTTTTTTTTTAAATTGGCACGTGTAAAACTTTCATTTTAATTTTCTCACCCCATAGTTTGAGTTCGATAACCCCCCATTTACTTAACCACATTACTTAAATATGATTATTAAGTTCCAACTAATTCATATTATTAAAACATCTAAAATGCAAATATGTATTTTTAAAATTAATTGTAAGTTCATCTCATCCCTCTTAAAAATTGCTACTTCTCAAAATTTCCCATTAAAAAATAGACCATATACCATATAAAATTAAATAACTGAAAGATCGGACTACGGAAAACAACACAAATTTTCGGAAAAATTTTGACCACCTGCACATGCACACAATCGTCAATAAATAAAATTAAAAAATAACTACTATTTTAGTATTTTAACTATTTTAATAAATGCAAAAATAGCACAGTATTTATACGGCGAAGTTATAAAAATTTGGAAGAACTAATAATGCACTGGCGCATACAAAAATCAAACGAATACTAAATTTCATTTATCAAAAGCATTCGATAGTCGTGGCGCAACGATAACCATTTGGTCGATCTAGATATTGTGATTCTCTAAAAACTTCTAATGCACGCTCAGCCTGGGACACTCTGTATACTGTAATAATTATAATAAAAATCGATATAGATATAAATATGTCACTCATCAGCAGTGCCGTCTTTACGTAGGGATCTGATGGGCCCTGGCCCCAGGAGTATTAAGGGCCCCGGCCCCCGGCTCTAAAAAGGCTGCAGAAAAACGATAACATCAATTTTTTAAAGCTTATAATATTTTCAAATTGAAAAACGAATGCCATTTGATGTAATAAAACAATGTTTGCATGTATTTAATGGCAACTTATGATGACAAAGTTATGCAAATACCGGTTCCACATATGAGCCGCGTTACTTTCGCTACCGTTCCAGGGAAATACCGCGACAAAACATCGCGATTTTGTAAGTCCTCCAAGATCCGAGGGGCCCCTTCTCTGTCTCAGGCCCGTGACCCCCGTTACACTAAAGAATTCACTGCTCATCATCGGTTAAAGAAGCTAGAATACAAGTTATGCTGTGCATTGGATGTAATTTAAAATGTTTATTCAATAAAAATAAATAATGAAACCATTGAAAAATAACTTAAAAGCTAAAATAAATAAATTCAGTCTCAAAATATATAAAAAATCATAATTATTCGATATTTTAAACAAAGAAAATTATCCCTTTATTTAATTTCCTAAATAGAAAATGCCAATCACAACTACTGGGACCTGATAATTGATAATTAAGTAAATATCTGCTTCCATTTATACTGTTTATAGTTGGCGTATACGTATGGTTTGCATAGTCCACCTACAAACTGCTTCCTAATTACTGAACACATATTGGCCTTGTTTGCCAGTTGATTAAAAAAAATTATTAAGATTTGGAGGCCCCCTAAAAGACGGGGCCCGGGGCGGACCGCCCCTTCCGCCCCCACCTTAGTCCGCCACTGTAAACCATAAAGTAACTAAAATAATATACAACATAGCAATATTTACTTTGAAAATGGACGCTTTAAACACTTTTTGGAATTTTTTCAATGAGAGCGGTTTAGATTTTGAAAATTTTTATAATTTTTCTGTTAATAATAATATAAGGTTCTGATTTGACAAGAGAAAATTCTTTCTGTTTTTGTTTGCGGTTGTTCTTGTTTACGTTAAATATTTATCTCTTTTGAATCATTTCCTGTTCTAAAAATTTGTGGCGCATATTTTAAATTTTAGGTTTTAGCTACAGTAGCGACATCTTAAGTCTTCCCTTTTTATAATGCACAAAGATATTTCTCCTTACCTCGACACTCCATAGCTAGAAGTTAGCTTCTGTGTTCCCGGAGGGTGCATCGGTGCATTCACACTATCCTAAAAACGGCGTATCGGCGTAACGGCGTAACGACCTTGAATAGATTTCCAGTAATTCTATTGGCGGAAAAATTCATCTGTCAGAAATTTTATCTGTTAAATTTATCTGTCAAAAATTTCAGCCAATAGAATTACTGGAAATCGATTCAAGGTCGTTACGCCGTTACGCCGATACGCCGTTTTTAGGATAGTGTGGATGCACCCTGAATGCGCCCAGGGTACCTATTCTTGACCACTCGCATCTTCCAATATCGCTCGCATCTCCGAAAAAGCCATATAACAATACACGTGATGCGTATACGCAAAGTTGCGAACGATGTCAAGAATAGGTACCCAGCTCTTTCTCCCTACTATGGAGTGTAGAGGTAAGGAGAAATATCTTCGTGCATTAAAAAATGGGGGTCAAAAAAAAGGAAAACTTAAGATGGCGCTGCTGTAGCAAAAAACTAAAATTTAAAATATGCCCCGAAAATTTTTAGAACAGGAAATGATTCAAAAGACATAAATATTCGACGTGAAGGCACGGGTTTCAAAAAAATACAATTTTCTTGTCATGTCACGTGAAATAAATTATAGATTTTTATTCAGCAGCAATAGACTGGGCCTCTAATATATAAAAATATTTGTTTCATATGCTAAAAAATTAAAACAAAGCTTTTTTTGGGTAATGTTTGGTTAGGTTATTTTTATTCTCTTATCTATGGTTACTTTTTATTTTTTAGAAATATACGTTATTAGCGCCACTGTAGTCATTTGGTGAACCCTTATTCTTCTCATTTTGTCACTTTCCATCACTTTTTCAATAAAAGTCCCATAAGAGATATTTCTCGTCATCTCTACACTCCATACTCCCTACCAAAGACAATTCCCCGTTCCCCGTCTCTATATCTCTGGACTTACTGCGAAAAAAATACGTTTGAGACTTTGAGGGTGCAGCCACACTATCCTAAAAACGGCGTATCGGCGTAACGGCGTATCGGCGTAACGGCGTAACGACCTTGAATCGATTTCCAGTAATTCTATTGGCTGAAATTTTTGACAGATGAATTTGACAGATAAAATTTCTGACAGATGAATGTTTCAGGGTGCAGCCACACTATCCTAAAAACGGCGTATCGGCGTAACGGCGTAACGACCTTGAATCGATTTCCAGTAATTCTATTGGCTGAAATTTTTGACAGATGAATTTGACAGATAAAATTTCTGACAGATGAATGTTTTAGCCAATAGAATTACTGGAAATCTATTCAAGGTCATTACGCCGTTACGCCGATACGCCGTTTTTAGGATAGTGTGGCTGCACCCTCAGCCAATAGAATTACTGGAAATCTATTCAAGGTCATTACGCCGTTACGCCGTTACGCCGATACGCCGTTTTTAGGATAGTGTGGCTGCACCCTGAGGAAGGAGTATAATGCTATCCATGTATTCATGCATGGTGGGCGGAAAAAGCGCCATAAGAGCACTCTAGGGTGGGGATCCTTGACAGTTCTGTTTGACGATTCATTTGACACATTTGAATTTGATTTGAAATTTTGTGGATTTGTCAGTCTTTACGGAGCTTATTTTATGTTATTTATTATTTATTCTACTACTGATAGTTGTATAAAGGTAGTAAATCTAGATGGAAATTGTGGCAGCACTTAAATTAACAGTGACACTATCGCGATTTATCGAAAAAGACTCTAAAATAGTTGGTTGTGTAGCGTGCGGTAGATCTCGGCAAAAATTGAGTGAAATAATGGAACAACTTTTCGCTAGTAAGTGACTAAAGAATATACATACGTGTAGTAAACCGATAATTTATGAAATTCACTTAAATTAACTAAATTATATATTTTTCTTGCATTTTAGCTTTTATTTATTACTTGTCAAAGATTAGATGTCAAAGAATTTAGATACGTTAATTTGACTTACCTGCTTCAGCAGCGTATTGGATGTTTGTGGTAATAAATACTTATTATAACTTATCTATTTTAAATAGAATTATATATTTTTATAACAATTTTAATAACTACCAACATTTATTCACAACGTAAAATAAAACAACAAATTATTGAGTCTACCCCACGTCTACCCTACATCATAGTTTTACATTTTTTAAATAAAATTAGAACGACACTGATAAACCGGAATTTAAGTCGGCCATATTTGAGGCCCATCGCGGTGTACCTAAGATTTTTGATATTTTGATATGCTCCTTCCTTAGTCTTCTTATTCAAAGGTTTGAGAGAGACGTTTTTATTTAGCGTTTTCATAACATTCAAATATTTTTTACTAATTTCTTGGTAAATATTATGTAGGTAGTTGTCCGATTAAAACGTCCGAAATTAATTAGTGTTAATATGGTGTTAATTAGTTGTTTTTTGTTTTACGAAATTCGGAAGCATGTAAAATTGGCTTAAAATTTTAAAATATGGCAACGATGTAAAATATTTCGTATTTCGCATTCACAAAATTTGTGATTTAAAATTTATTTTTATTATTCTTTTGAAACAATATAAATGTTATTTGTTATTTTGTCGTACGTTATTTTATTAATATAAAATTGCGCTACGTAAAAAAAATTCTAAATGAGTTTAAAAACGCGGGTTTTAAAAACATTAACGGCAAATTCAAAACTGTTCAAAATTGTTAAGCCTAGTTCTCATGGGGCGGAAAATCGCGTTGCGAGCGCGGATTTTTTAAAATTGTCCCGCTGCGGGAAAATTTTAACTTTTGGCGGATCCGCAAAAAGTTAAACTATTTTTAACTTTTTAGCGAGTTTTTATAGTCTATCTTTGTCTAAACATGTTCTTTCTTCGTTTAATTTTTAACCTAACCTCAAATTGGGAGGGAAGCTGTTTGTTTCTTGTTTGTTTTGGTTTTGATTGTTTTGGTCATAGTCTATGATTTGGTAGTTTGAATTTTAATTTTGGAGTTGGGATTGCTTGCTCAGACCTTTTTAAGAAAATATCTCTGACCCACATTCTTCTTTTTTTATTCTATGTTTTTGTAAAGACCTTTTGTTTTTATGCCATTCATAAATTAATATTAATCCAACTATGTCCTGCCTTCTCCATTGATAATAGCTATAATTATTGTTAGCAATATTATACAATTACAGTTACAAATATTTTTGTTTATTGTTTATCTACTTAAAAAAACACACTTGTACCTTTCAAGTTCTGACATTAAAAAAAAATCACTAGAAAATAATCTGAAATACCCTAAATTTATCTAAAAATCCCTTTGAATAAGAAGACTAAGGAAGGAGCATATTAAAAATCTTAGGTATACCCAAGAACGGTAAACTAATAGGATTGCTCATCCTCATAAGACGTACGTTCGCCTCTTCCCGCGCTTGGCGTCCCCAGCTGACAGTTGTGACGTCATTGTAGCCCTTGTCAAAGCCTTCGTGACCTTGTCATGATAATGTGTCTTATTAGTTGCCTATGGTAAACTTATAAAAATAACAGCTGAGAAATTTTGAGTTAATTATTTTGTCAATTTTAAATGTGAAAAAGGTGTCTTTAAAGTTTTTAGAGCTATAGAGTGTATAAATACGTCCATTTTGTGTTGTGGATTGTGACAAAGTGCATACTAAGTACTCTAAAAAGAATGCTTGCAAAAGGTGATGCCTGGGACCTGCTGTTCTTAAAAATGCATTATCCGAGTATTTAATACGATTTATACAGTTAATTTTCTTTACTGCATACATATAAGGTGTTTAAATAAATAAACTAAATAATGAACGTTTTGCATTCGGTAACCAATAATGCACGTGTGTGTATTATTGGTTGCCGGATAAGGACTAATAACTATGACAAGGGCTACAATGACGTCACAAAGCGAGTAGTTTTCGCATGCACCTGGCGGACACTTTTGGCTGAATGAGCAGTCCTATTAGGTTAACTGTTCTTGAGGTACACCGCGATGGGTCTCAAATATGGCCGACTTAAATTTCGGTTTATCAGTGTCGTTCTAATTTTATTTAAAAAATGTAAAACTATGATGTAGGGTAGACGTGGGGTAGACTCAATAATTTGTTGTTTTATTTTACGTTGTGAATAAATGTTGGTAGTTATTAAAATTGTTATAAAAATATATAATTCTAATAAAAATAGATAAGTTATAATAAGTATTTATTAACACAAACGTCCGATACGCTATTGAAGTAGGTAAGTCAAATTAACGTATCTAAATTCTTTGACATCTCATCTTTGACAAGTATTAAATAAAAGCTAAAATGCAAGAAAAAGATATAATTTAGTTAATTTAAGTGAATTTCATAAATGATCGGTTTACTACACGTATGTATATTATATAGTCACTTACTAGCGAAAAGTTGTTCCATTATTTCACTCAATTTTTGCCGAGATCTACCGCACGCTACACAACCAACTATTTTAGAGTCTTTTTCGATAAATCGCGATAGTGTCACTGTTAATTTAAGTTCTGCCACAATTTCCATCTAGATTTACTACCTTTATACAACTATCAGTAGTAGAATAAATGATAAATAACATAAAATAAGCTCCGTAAAGACTGACAAATCCACAAAATTTCAAATCAAATTCAAATGTGTTAAATGAATCGTCAAACAGAACTGTCAAGGATCCCCACCCTAGAGAGCTTTTTCCGCCCACCATACATGAATACATGGATAGCATTATGCTCCTTCCTTAGTCTTCTTATTCAAAGAAAAATCCGCATCCGGAATCCCGCTTCATGTGAACCGGCCAATTTTACTTTCTTAAACAGAAAGGGATATTCCGCTCCATGAGGACTAGGCTTTAGGTGTACCGCGGTGATGTCAAGTGTGTTCAATTTCAAACAATTTCGAAGAATAATACCCCTCTGTTAAAAGTCGAAAGACCATAAGAAACCGTGTAACTTACACCATAATCGGTTTTTATTTCAGCTTGCGACCGAATAGATTAAAATACACACATTGGGTATTGGGTTATAAAAAGAAAGAAAAGTAATCGGCAACCGGTCTAGGAAATACTTCTCTACCTGCTCATCGAAAACTGAGGAACCGGCAACCTGCGCAACAGGTTGAGCTGTTGAGCTAAGCTAAGCGTCATTTGGCGTCATTTATTCTTGTCCTTGTCGTCTGATGGTGGCGTGGGTTTGTTAGAGTGAAACGAAACTTGCGGCGTTTATGTGTGTGTATTTTAAATTTTAACCCCCAAAATGGGTGCTTTAAAAAACCCTGATTTATTGGAAAAAGTCGAAATTATCAATTATTATGCCAGGACGCGTGCCAGATCCGCAGAAATATCCGAAAAGTTCAACATACCGATCGACGTGGTGCGTCAGATCATTCAAAACAAATCGGCCGTTGTAAAGAAATATTACAAGGAAGATGGGCAGAAAAAACGATTTTTACATGCCGAAAGGCTCGTATTGGAATCCGAACTATCTAAATTATGTAAAAAGATGCAGCAAAAGCGACTTTACAAGAAAGAATTTATCTTTATGATGGCAAAATTGCGGGAAAAGTGGAAATTTAAGGTTAACTTGACGTCGACATGGTTAGAGTGTTTTGCTAAAGAAATAGGCCTTATTTTAGTAAATGGGCAACGTAAACATTCGAAATTCGCGGATATTCTTGCGCAAAAAAGTATGGTAACTAATCGTACAGAACAAGAAAAAGTCAATTATAAAAGGAAAAATTTGACTGTGCAGATCTCGAAGATCAACAAAAATGTAAATATCAAATCGAATTTGCTTTTAAAAGAAAAACACAAAAAAAATAAGCATTCTACAGTGAAAACAAGTGAAAATATTTTTATATCAAAAGGAAAGTTAACGAATCAAATTAATAAAGGTAGAAAACAAAGGTTTCAAGAAAGTTTTGAGGAGGATGTTAAAAACGATGGTATGTTAGTACAAATAGAGAATAATCAAGATATTAGTACCATAAAATCTGATACAGAACCTTTTAAATTCACTAATGAATCTGGAAGTAATAATTGTGCAACAGAAAAAGTTGAAACAGATAAAAATGTTTGTGTTTATAATATGACAAATGAAAAAATACAGTTTGTGCCAAGTTGTAATATGCTTAATGGCAAGTTAAACAACAATAATATCATTATTGATTCTAGTTTAAGCTCTAATACTTTTAAATCAAAAAGGAAGAAAGTACAGTATTTCAAGGAGACAAGAAATTTTAGAAAGATGCCAAATTCTAACAGAATTAATAGGGGCAAGGCAATGAAGAATGATGATAATCAAGTAACTAAAATGCATAATATTGTGAGGATTTTACATACACCGAAATTAAGAACTAAGAATCGTGTACAGTATTTTAAAACCAGAAATAACAAAATTAACAGTTCTTTAAATAATGGTGCCATAATCACTGAGAGTGTTAAAAAAAGCAATGGTACAATTGATAATGACATTTTAAGGTATGTGGGGTTAATCAATAAAACCACTAAAAATACAGAGAACTCTGCAGCAGTGTTTCTTGAAGATTCTGACACACAAAACACTGTTAACCCTAATAAAAGAAGGAAAAAGTACTTAAATAACTCTGCCACTAAAAAAACTGAAACTGATAATAATATTTGTAATGAGAATTTTTCAAAGGAAAAGATACAATTGGAGACAAGTTTTGATATGCCTAATGGTAAATTTAACAATACAAATATTAATAAGTCTAATATATGTCCTAAATCATTAAAGTCTAGAAGGACAAAAGATGTTAAAATGCTGAAATCTGATACACATAAGATAAAACGTCAACTAATAAACTCTTGTAGTGATGTTAAAGAGTCAATAATAGAGTCATGTGTATATAATGAAATTTCAAAAGACAAAAAGATCTCGCCTGAACTGAATCAAAAGGTATTTGTTGGTATATGTACAGATAACATTAATGAAACAAAGTCAAATAAATTACTGAGAGAAGATTCAGAAGTATGTCATAAAAAGTTCTCAGAAAAAAAGACAGAAGCAAGAATTTTAAGGAAACGCGATGTTATAAAATACCTAAAAAATAAAGGAAAAGTAAAAAGAGGTAAAAAATTTGAAAACCCTGTTATCACAGAATCAGAAGCCCTTTCTAAAAATATGACCCCATCTAATATTGACAGAATTGCTGAATTTGTAAATAATTTCTCGAGAAGCCGTAGGAACAAAGATCGGGTTCAGTATTTCAAAGAAAAAAGATGCTATAAAAAAACATCTAATTCTGACGAAAAAGTTAATATGATGGAAAAAATTAAGAATAAAACCAGTAAAACGTTAGGTGATGATAATCAATTAACTAAAGTTAATAATATTGTGAGAATTGTAAATACTATATCCAGAAAATTAAGAAACAAGGATCGTATACAGTATTTCAAGAAGAGAAAATATAATAAATGTAGTAGTTCATTTGAACCTGTAAAAAATGGTGCACTAGAAAGAGCTAAAGGTGCAATAATCAGTGATGGGGCAGAGAAAAGCAGTGATGATATTAACAATGACATTTTTAGGTATGTGGGCTTGGTCAATAAGACACCTTGTAAAAATGCAAGCCCCACAACAGTGTTTCTTGACTCTGACTGTAGTGATAATCAAAATACTGTTAACTCTCGCAAAAGGAAGAAGTACTCAAAAATATCAGTAAAAAAAAGTAAATTTGATGATAGCATTACTTTTAACTGCATACCACTTAATGAGAATAGTATAGAGATTGTTGTGGGCAATGAAGGTTTAGAAACACCGAGTTCAAGTAGAAGGAAGTCACTGAGACTAAATCCAGTCAATAATGATACTTGTGAAGAGTCAGTGGACGAGAGTACCGACTTTCTTTTCGATCCTAGTGTTTTAAATTCCATTAAAGACTACAATAGTGATTTTGAGGAGAGTGAACTCAGGGAAAGTGACGATTTCGTGAATGCCTTTGATGAAAGTCAATTACTTCAAGTTCCTTGGTCTAATATATTTCCAGACCTTGATTTCATCTCATCTGAGGAATTGATTGAGAAAATTAACTCAATACGTTTTGAGTATGATCCTGAAGCTTTCAATGAGGTTAAAATCCAAACTCACGAGGATTATTCTGATTCAGATGACTTTGTAATTTAAAAAAATATATATATATTTTTTATATTTATCTAATTATAATCTTTTTTCTAGGCTCCTTCAACTCCGGGTCAACATATGCCTCCGAATCAAATGCCTCAACCGCCCAGTCCAATGCAGGGAGGTTACAGACCAAACAACATGAACCAGCCCAAACCTCTGCCGCCTAGGGGGGCTCCGGGCGGAGGTCCTAGAATGCCTGGAGGCCCCAGAGGTCCCATGGGTCAGAGAGCCCCCATGGCCAGGCCTAGAGCGCCGATGATGAGGCCCAGAGGGGGAGGTAAGACGTTTCGCAGGTTTTTTGGCGGGTTTAAAGTAATTTTTCGCTCTATTTTACAGGACAGCCGATGAGAGGAGGCGTTAGGCCTAGAATGGGGGCCCCTCAGAACGGAATAAGGCCCCAAAGTTCGCCGGTGAAGAGGAATCCCGATCAAAATAGCTCAATTGTGAAGAGGAAGAAGTTAGACGTGTTGTCTCCTTCGGATAAAGACGATGATGATTGTCAGGTGATCTGTATGCAGCCGAAGAATACTGATGGTGGTTTGCCTCAAATTGAGAGCGTACACGTAAGTACTTAATTTATTATTATAGGTCTATTTTTGGGGTTGAAATAATTAGTTATTTTGAATGTAGAATGATTAAGAGGGGGGGGGGGTTAATCACTGCGATCTTAAAGATCTATCTATTAGTTACTTAACAAACACCCTGTATATATTTCAAGAGTTGAACTTTTTTACAGGGTGGACCAGAATCGGCCGAGAACAGCATCATGCACCTGTCAGACTCTATTACTTTGTCAGTTCGAAACCCACCCCCTAAACCAGTGGCCAGTCCGCAGAAATCGGACGCCAAAGCAGTGGCTAACATTTTAGCGACGAGGGGCATCACGGTTACCGCCAGCGCAAAGCCCAAAGAGAAGGACAGCCCCACTAAGACGCCGGCACTTCCTACGGCGCTGAGTCTCAACGGGGCTGTCAGTATAGTAGCTTCGCCTAAAAATAACGGAGCATCTAAGGTATGGCCTTATAATCTGTACTGTATGTTCACGATATTTAGAATATTTTTATTGTTTGCAGTCTCCACAGTCTGAAGATCTTCCTACGGTAGACTTGACAGACGATTCGGCACCTCCCAAACCTTCACCCACGAAAAAGGGTTTGCCCTATCGTTGTGATCTCTGTCCGGCACAATACCCTAACGCCGTTGGTCTGAATAAACACAGACAAACTTACCATAAAACGGCAGGGGGCATGTGCGAGCTCGGCGTACCCTTAATAAATCTCAAACAGGTGAGAAGCGTGGTAATTTTTTTTAGGACACCTTAATTTCTGTAGTACCTAGAGGTGGGCAAAGATTATGTGGGAATATTAAAAATTAAAAACGAATCAATGAAATTTATTTCAGTTAACTAGTTGTTTTTATACTTGTATTTTCGCATTTATTTACTTGTAAAAAATTATTAGGATACGTCAATTTAACTTTAATGGTATCAGTAACGTATGTGTATTTTAGTATTAAATAATTATATGAACTTATTTATATTATAATATACGTTATATTTTTTAACAATATTAACTAAAACTTTTAGTGACAACCCAAAACAGAACCAGCAAATTATTTAATCTACCCTAATATATATTTTAAAACGTTTTAAACGTTTTTAAAAAAATTATAAAGTTACTAATAAATCGGAATTTAAGTGGTTAATTTTGTTGAAATGCTCCTTGATGTTTTTTGTATGCAATTATAGCGAAATGTTTTACCACCAATAGTTTTCTGCCAAGTTTTACTTCAAATCATATAGGTACATTAAAGTTTTTTCCTTATTTTAGCCTGGTATAATGCAAAAACTTTCTCAACTGGGCATCAACAGCTACATTCCGATGCCCAGTGCAGCGCCAGACGGTACCTACGCCTTGCCCATCATTAACACCAAACAACCTGGCAACGTGGCCGCCCTAGGTGCCACCCAGATGCTCTCTTTGGGTCCCGTAAGAACCATACCCAGGCCGGCGCCCCCGAGCGGTGCCCCACTTAAGAAGTAAATGGATTTCCTTATATTTGAGAATGGTACAAAGGATCTATATTTTTGGTTTTCCTGCTGCGTCGGTGTTTTATGTATTGGAGGAGCGTTAAGAATCTGTTAAATCAGAAATTGTGAGTGAATAGGATTGATTTTGGATGATAGTAATGGATTCTTGCAAAGATGAAACAATAGGGGTTAAGATTGAGACTGAATATAGATGGTATTTCTTTTTTAAGTTTTCAAAAGTGCAATGTTCATATGTGCTAGTTACTACTAAGAATTATGAAATGAGTTTATTAGAAAAAAGTGAGTATGTTTAGGTATGGCATTGGTTGTACCGTTGTAGATATTTTTGTGATAAAACTAATAAAATAAAAGTTTTTTTATAAAATGAACCCTTAGTTTTTCTTTCCAAGGTGTTAATATAAATAAAAACCAGAGTAGGCGAGTTCTTAAATAAGATATTTATTACAGTTTAGTTACATATTTTAAATAATTTTATATTCATTCATTTATTTATATATTTATAAATACACGACTCATTACAGGCAGTTGATTTTTCCAAACGTACACAGTTTTTTTTGTCTACAACCATCCCATTACAACGTTCACAGTTACACGACATTGGCAAAAACATAAAACGGAGAAATCATAGAAAAAGAAAACATCGAAAAAAATACTGTTTAGATTCAGATTCACGACTATTTGTATTTCTACGAGGTGAACAGCGATTTTTTAGCTTCGAAAACCTGTTCACGTCGAAAGACTCATTCATTCTATACAGAGAATCGTTCAAACATTCTTGATTTCTTTCGCATCCTACGCAAAATTGCTTAAATTTGCAGTTGTGCATTTTTTCGACCCTGTAGGTCGTCTACAGCCAGAAAAGGACAGATTTTCTATTTTATCAACATCGCTACATAACTATGTTTTTTCTCTCAATTATATATCTATACACAAAAAAGATTTTCAAAGAATAATTCGACATCGTCACTGAAAGGATTTAAGCTTTTATAGAAACAAACTTTCTCAAATAAAAAACGATTATTAAATTTATATAATAGTAACTCAATGATTTTTTTGATATTGAAAATAGACTGGTATGTATCTTGAGTAGTTCATTTGATTCATCACAATTCATTTGCGCTTCAGCGAAAATATCCCAAAATAATATACTACATTTTCTACCGATCGTTGTTTCTATAAAAACTGACCCGTTTACTAATGGCGTGCAGTTTTTTTCTGGTTTTTATCGAAAAAAGTCATGTTGATACAAAGTAATCTGTCGACCATGGAGTGTCTGTACAGGAGAGGGGACGACGGGGTTGAAAAAGGAAAGGGAAAACATCTGCGCGTTTTGATATAAAAAACACTAAAAATTCGGAAAGGGTTGAAATTGCACCCCGTCAATCCCATTCTTAGACCATAACGAGACATGTCCCTTAGATAGTTTAATTCAAGGCCTATTTTACTCCATAATATGACCTCCTATGAGTATGTAACTTCAAAACGATATGTACAATGAAAAGACTATAACACAATCTAGATTTAGATTAGTAAAAAATACAATAATTCTTTTGCCTCTATGTGACTTCGCGTCGAAACTTGTTGCTAAAAGGACGTGTCTATGCGTTACATGGCCCAAGGTTCCCATAATAAACAACATACATTGACATCGAATTTGAATAAATTTCCTTTTATTTTTTAAGTAGTCAGTATTTTGAAATACAGAGAAAAAAAGACAAGAGCAATTTTACAATAAAAATAATATACATATATAAAAAAGATTTGTGTATAATGTTGTATGTTGCGTGTTTATTTTATTGTTTTTTTTTCTTTAATTAATTTATAATAAGTTTTTGGTAGATTTCTACGACTCGACCACAGATTCACAGATATAAATATTTATAACAAATAACATTCAGTTTTAAAAGTTTTTTTACAGAAGATGGGAGGGGGGTATATATGAAAGAGAACCAACATTACTCAAGCATATACAGGGTGTTTTTTATGCAAAATACTTAAGTACAATTTCTATAAAGGTTAGGTAGGTCAAAAACCATTCATTTTCTTCCTCCTAGAAATCATACCCAAAAATATTTTAAATTGACATTCTGTATATAGAGATAAAATAACCATATCTCTAGAGTAGTGTCGATTCCCAGGTGTATTTTTTCATGAAATTCATTAAGTTTTCTTCTTCAGACTAGCGACAACACATTGACAAATCCTCGCTACTCTTCGTATCTTCTGGAGATTACTAAAAACTAATAAAAGAATCTTTCAGTAACGAACAAAAAACAGCGATTCTCGATCCAGATGGCCACGTCACCACACTCGCGAGAAGGAAGAAGAAATAAATGACGATCATCGACGTTTAGAAATGTGATTTATGTACGTGATACATATATCCTGTCTGTAAAGCGTTTGAACCAAAAAAAATTGGGAAAATTATGGTGCCAACGGTCTAAAAATAAGGAGGGCGTGGAAAATAATGAATACGCGTCTGCGATTGTTAAATTAAGTACTAAAATGAAATTAAATTGTCAAAATTGTGGTGGTGGGGGGCAAACGTACTAAAATATTGATATATGTAGTATCTGTAAAGAGGATTGTTATAATTACTTAAACATTAGAAAAACATAAGAAAATATAAAACTGAGAAAGGTTTACCCGATACACAGGGCGTCCCTGGCTGTGCTTGCATTAGACATTTTTGGTGAATTAAAATATCTAGACTGGAGCTTTTTGCGCATCAATGTTTCACAATAAAATCTCTGATCAGAAATATTTACAATTTGGCGGTTAATATTAAACGTTTTTGAGAAAAAAAATATTTAAAATTTTGGTCTAAAAACTGGTTGTCAAAAAAATGTTGATAATTATTGGAAAAAACTGAAAAATCGTCCGATTTTAAGAAAAAAATGTATACACGGTATTTTGAGGTCGGTTAATTAGGAATCTGACCTTTTTTAGCGGTCTCACCGTTTTTCAGAAAAATCCAAAAATGTAACAAAATATATTTTTTCAAAATTCCTTATATTTGTAAGGTTTTCTCGTACATATTTTGTTAGGCATTCAATAAAATTTCAAAAAAAAATCAAATAAAAGTTCAAAGGTTTTTGCTATTTCTGTTACTTTTTTTAACCAATTCTATGCGTACTAGAGGAAAATTTGCAAAACCAATTTGTAAACAATTTGAACAAGTTAGCTCAGGTGTTAGTGACATTTAAAGTTATGTTGCCATATCTAAAATGAGTGATTTTTTTACTGATAACTACCCTTTTATATCATAGAATATACCTAGTCCAGCCGCTAACGGGTTCACGAATGAGTTTGTGATTGCTTCGGTTTAGTCTCTTTTCCGCGATTCAGGTTTGATTTTCATTCATTGATTTTATTGCGCATCTGATAGTGCGTATTAAAAAAACAGAAATAAACAAAAGAGTGAAACTAAGCAATCAAGCTTGGTTTCACTAAGATGATTGCTAGAACCTATAGTTAGATATTAACCGAATCCCCCCCCACCAATTATTTTATTAAAAATCCATAATCAACCGAAAAGTACAAGACATGACAACGTTGCAAATTTTTAGATTTACATAATTCAGTTTGCCTTTCTCATTGCATAGGAGAGAGAAAGACGCATACATACATGAAACGTCAAACTTCCATCTTGTCTCAATTTTCTTTGTTTATTTTGTTAAAAAAAGTGTTTTCAGTAAAACTTTGGATATTTTTCTATCTCCAACCAAGTATGGCTTTTAGATAAACTATAATAAAATGTAGTGATGAGAAAAACCGATTAATTTCAATAATCGAGTACTCGAGTTTCAAGTGATTTCGATAATCGCGATCGTTCGAGCGAAATTTCGCTCGAATTTAAAAATACGGTTTTTAGCCCGTCGCTTATTGTAACTCGTATATATATAATGGCAAGTGGCAAGTAGATTTAGTTCAGTTTAAAGCATTATCGATGTAGGTCGTAAAATCTTGCCTCTCAGATACTCAACGGATAACGTCGTATAAATTAGAATTTTTGCTCGAGTTATCTCATTACTAATAAAATTAAAGGGTCCGGTAGACTTTAGGTACGTCAAAATTTTAAAATTTTCTATACAGAATCGAGAAGAGGAACACTTATAATGACATTTTCTAACGAAAAAAGTGCGGATCGTCCATAAATAACACCAAAAACAAAAACCCCCTTAATATCGCTACGACTATTTTTCAAAATTAATAGGAAAGTATAAATAAAACAAAATTCCGATTTTGAATATTTCATTGTTACCGCCAGCGATATACGCAGACGCGAGCAAAAGACAAATAAACCTAAATCTGCGTCATCCTTGTCACTCTTATTAAACTTAATAAAGAAAGCTATATCACTTCCGTTCGGTCAGTCGTCGTGGCAACATCGAATACTGTCTGATGACTGGTTGTTCGGAGGTCGATTTTTGTTTCTTGTTTTCTGTTAATATTCTTGTAATCGTTTTGTAAAAGCTTAATATTTTTTGGTGCAAAAGTTTTAAAGTGGATTCGTGTCCCATTCAGATACATATTTTTGTGAAACATTTTTAAAGTTCGCCTACTATAAGTGCCATGAAAAATTTTATACAAGTTCGCCTACTTTGAAGTGCCATGAGAAAATGTATTTAAAGGACAACCCTTTTTTCACGTTGTCACGGGGGTAACCAGGCCCTATGCAGCCGGATGCTACCAGCGTGGGAGAAGCTTTCGAAATGATCATATAAGGACCTTTTTTTGTGTTTTAATTATTGTAAAATAATAGATGGCCCCAGTATGGTGTACAGCCAGACAACATTGAGGTCATCATGAAATTGAGCTGGCAATTGCCCAGTAGCAAAGAAAACCGAGACGAGAGAGAGAGAGGGAGAGAGAGAACGCTGTAGTCTAACCTCCAAAAATAAATAATTTTATTGCAGAAATCTCAAACATTTAGCCGAGTATCCGTACGATCCGTACTTAAAACGTTTAAACATTAATTGTAGAATATATTAATATCAAATTTACATCAATAACTTCAAGATTGACGACGTACCTAATATCCACCATCACCAAATTAAATTATTACTTTATACTTCTATTAAGAAAAATGCAGTGTTTAAATAAATTTTGTTTTTTTCTGAAACACCTTAAGAGACCGTCAAAAAAGTCCAGATTAGTAATATACGACCCTCAAAATAGGGTGTATACAAATTTTTGTGAAAATCAGACAATTTCCAGTTATGTTTATAACCTAAATGCCTCACTGTATCTTGAAATATCTTTAAAAAAATGAAAATATTTTAAATCAAAGGCTCACTGTGAAACATGAAGTGTAAAAAGGCTCCGATCTGGATATTTTAGTTCTCTAGAAAGTTCAAATTCAAGCTCAGCCGATAACAGTCTGTATATATATGTACTTCATAACTTGTGTGCATTTTCATCATGAGAATCATGAAAACTTCTTTTTTAGACCAATCAGTCTATAATAAATAATATAAGTCTAATAAAAATAAAAAAGTCAAATAAACTAAGATTTTTTTCGTTAACAAAAAATAACGTTTTTTTAACAGTATTGATAGTAAAAATAATACATATAAATATAGCGTAAAATTTCTTCAATCTCTTTCCTTTCTTGAGACACCCTGTATCACATGTAAAAATATTGCACTAAGCTAAGAATGATCCAACAATAAATAAATTTTAAAAAATAATCTACATATGTCATATAACTTTCGTAAAAAATATCCATTCTATATAAATTTGTAAAAGTAACAAAATTAAAAAGAACCAATCATCATAGAAGGGTCTGAAGTTTTATTATCCCGATAAAATTTATTTTTTATCCGAGCAGTCAATGAAAAAAATAATTTTGGCACTGGACTTGTTGAATTTTAAAGTTTTTCGTCAAACTCAATTTTAAAACAAATATCCCCTGAAAAATAACGAAAATATGTTTCCCCTTTTCTTGTCTTCGTCAAATATGTTTTATGCTCTCAAGGATAGTATTCTCCGCCATGATTGTTTTGCTTCTGTATTCGTCATCGATAGCGCAGGTAGTTCGAATAAAGGGAAAGCAGAGAATCAACACCTCTCTATCGACTTTGTACGTTAAAACTATTTGTTTTTGTTTTGCGTTGTATTTAGTTGGTCCTACCGATTTTTATTTGTAATTTTTGTCTTGTGTGTCTCTTTTTCAAAGAAATTGAAATCAAGAATAATAAACTTGTTAAAGAAATGAGAAATATCATTATTAAATTAATAAGTTCAGGGCTGTCACTGCCACGCTGAAAATTGACACGAAAATGCTGTTATGTCAAAAAATTCAAACTGACATAAAGACAATATTATTCTTTTTCCTACTGCGCTATAGTTTTCGTTCTATTACAGGATGTCCCATTTTCGCGTTTTACGGTGTTTATCGTTTATGAGTAGAGATATAGTTTTTCTGAAGTCAGTTGGAATAGATAGACTCTTAATTTCGGCACTGTCTTTGTCGGCGTCGACTGGACAAAGGTCTCACTGCTTTCAATTGACTTGGGAAATGCTATAAAAAGATACGGTTTTCACATCACTGTACACCATTTATGAAACTAAAGATGCTACACGCATATTTGTCCTAACCCCCTTGGCTTCTGAAATACAGAGCGAATTTGACCTATTTTTTATCTGGGTTATATTATAACTTAACTAAAAGTTGAAAGCTGAGTCCCATAGAGAGTAAAAAACTAGGTACTCCACTGGATTCTACGTGAAAAACTCTACACAACTCAGTTTTCATCATTTCCATAAGTTATAGGATAACTGAGATACAAAGGGAGTCGGAAACTGCAAAATTTTAAAATTCACCCTTTATTTCAGAAAGTAAGCTAGAACAAATCTGCATGTATCATCTTTAGTTTCAGAAAAATGTAGCAGTGATGTGAAAACTGCATCTTTGTGTCTTTACTCATAGACGAGAAACCCCATAGAACACACGAAAATAGGGCACCATGTAGAGTATTTGTGAAAATATTTTGAGTCTATTATTCTTGACAGAAAAAAGAAATATATTTATGTTTTATTTACGCGAAAAGACAAAAATAAGTGAATAGTAAGTCTAAATAATGCCATAATATGTTAAATATAAAAACTGTCAGTGATAAGCCACAATCGAGAATTAACCGACGAATAAACACAAGAACGCAGAAGTGTGGACTAGGAATGACGGAAGGGCGGCGGTAGCAAAGTAGTTGAAACGGTCCCCCGGGTGACCTGTCCTATTTTTATTGATGACGATGGGGACGAGGAAAGAGTTGAGAGGGTTAGCTAGGGGAAGGGGAGGTGTAGCGCGAAGGGCGGTTATAATAGTTCGTATTGGCGCAGGTGCATGCGCTGAATGATGTCGCGACAGTCGTTAAACACTCGTTTGATGTTTTCCGTGTCCACGGCGCAGGTGAAGTGCGGATAGCAGTAGTGCTTACCCTCGCCGGATGCGGTACTGATGCGCTGGAACAAAAATATACAAAAAATAGTTCAAACGAACATCACTAACAATGATACTAATGATAAGAAAGAACGTTTAAATCGTATAATTTAAACCTTGTGGGTAGGAATCAATTCTTTGTTTTTGAATTACTTCAATTATGTACCGGGTGGCCAACTAAGAATGGACGTCGGTTGTATCTCAGAAACTACTTATCATATAACTTTGGGAACAATTGTAATAGGTAAATCGACCAAGAGAAATCGCTGGAAATTATTTTCAAGTTCGAAAAATGTCCGCTAGGGGGCGTATATATTACTATTGCAATCATCGAGAAATTTGTAATTTTTTTGATATAGAGTATTTTGCTCTATCTCATCAAGTGGTGGGGGAAAATAAGTATAACTCTGGTTTGGGTTAGCCGATTTTAACAAACTAGGGCTCGTTTAAAAGAGCTTTTCTTCCTTAATGATCTCTAGTATTAATTTTGTTTCAATATATTTTTTCATGGTAGCTAGAGGGCGCTGTTTGACATCATAACAGATATTGCACTGTTGTATAAAACATTTAAATAGCAGGCTATGTTTCTGTTTGCACAGTTAAATAGAACAGAATTTCCAAAATATCAGTGCAAACCACAACTTTCTATCTTCTCTCTAACGGGAGATATAAAGAAAATAAATCAGATTAAACTGTCGCGTCGCCTAGAATTATAATGTTACGGATTCCGTCCACTAATTTAAACTCACGATAAAATACTTATTTTATTTATCTCACTCTCTCATTTTATTTGTCTCACAACTTATACTATTTACAACACAATTTATGCAACTACTATTACTCTAACGGTACTGACACCTTCGCCAATTAATTCACAATTTAAAACGCAGTATTATCAAACTTCAGACTGTCCCAACTGCCGGTTACGCTGGCTTATATACTCTATTGATTGCTTCTCGAAACTTCTACAGTTCTCGGAGAGCGTTCTACTTCATACTGGACAATTCCATTGTCTGATTCGCTTACTTGTCGACTTGATTAAGAGATGGCGCCTAAAAATGTCTTTTACTTTCTGGCGGATGCGCCATTTTTCTTGACACGTTGCGGTTGTGTAGGCAACCAGTAATACATTTTAGCGCTACATGCACCTTGACCTTGACAATAAAATCCAAAAATTATAGTAGTAGGCTAGGAAACAAAAAGAGGTAAATTGGTTACGTCAAGATATCAAAACATATATTTTAATTTCATTTTAATGCCATTTAATTGTTATTTATCTATGTTCGTTCTTGATTCGACCTCATAAATAAAAACCCAGGCATAATGAATCTGGTAAACTACTGGCCATGGAAATATGACACTCCAGCGTCTCTGTCTACTAAAGTAAGTGATATCCAAAAAGCCCCACACATTCATAGCAAAATAAGCAGCACAACTGCACCATCATGCTGATAAAATAGCAATAAATGCAATTTCATCATGATGGATACCCTAACAAAATTGGCAATTCATCTCTTAGAAATTGTGGATAGTTCATTTCATTCAGATGATTAAAAAAGTTCAATAATTCGCTATCCTAGAATTCCTGCCCAAACATTTACCGATTACAACGGTCTTGGTGCTGAACATCAAGAGTAGATTTGGACCAGTAGTGCATAATGAAGATACCTTCGATGCTATATGAAAAGTGACCCAAACAACATAACCTTAATAATATAATAATAAATAACACAAACAACCAGGTAAAACACGAAAACAAGTGAAATCAGGGATAAACTTGGATTAATAACTAAATGACGTTACATGAAATAAATCCCTAGTTATCGGCCATACGAAATTCAGTCGTTTTCTGTAAAAAGCAATATGGCGGCCCAAAATTACTAAAAATTTTAATAAAATTATTGATTGTCCGACTTGTCCGACTTTCGGACAAACAAAAATTTTAATCTGAGAACTAACTATATACGTATAATAGTACCAAACCAAACCAAGAAATTCATAAAAATATATGGATAGACGATAATATTACATAAACATGTTTAAAAATTTATGACGTCATTTTTTTTTAAGAAAACGTCCGAAATTCGGATGCATAAAAACTAAACTTAAACATTTTGATATTTTGACGTAACCAATTTACCTCTTTTGGTTTCCTAGCCTACTACTATAATTTTTAGACCATATAATCCTAAGCGGCAGCCTAAAGGTGCGTATTCATTATCCGAACGAACGAACGAACGAAAGTGCGGTATATTTAGACGGGGACCGAACGCATGCGGCCGTTCGTTCGCTTGACCATCCGTTTCGAGTCGGTACATCAAAGGCGTTCGCCAACAAATGCCTCCGGTCTTCTCGTGCGGTCCTATCGTGCGGTCCCCGTCCATACCACTAGCGAACATTCGTTCGTTCGTTCGTTCGTGCGGATAATGTATACGCACCTTAACATGATTTGTTCTCTTAATATACTCTGTTTTTTTTTCTCATGTAAGATTTCGACAGACGATGACAGAAAAAAAGCAGATGACGTCCCATACCAATCTATTTATTTTACTAAAAAAAGTTTCTAATAATTTTTAAGTTAACTATGGATGGGTTTAAATATAAATTCGTCATGCGTCGTCACTTGTTGTTTCTAACCAGTTTTATTGGTTTATTTCAAAAATGACAGATCGTATTTCAATTTTATTGGTTTGACGGAACGATGAACGACAAACGGACGCCGATGCGTATGAACTCGCGTTTAGATTTTTGACGTTTGTCAAAGTCTTGCCAAATTATAGGTTATAATTTTGTGACAACTTTTGTCAAATACCCTGCGTTTTGGAAGATTATGCATTTTGATTCGTGTTATTACGTGTGTTTTGTGTCTTTTGAAGTTAAGTGGATGAAAAATCGAGTGAAAATTAACTGTAGAACCCGGAGCACAGTTTATGGTTAATACTCGCTGCCCAGGCAGAAAGTCTTATACTGTGGTCTTATACAGAGATACACCAATAAAGTTACTATCAATAAAGTTCGTATACAATCTCGTCGTAGATAAGTGCATCTCGAATATGGTAGAAGGACCATACTAAACACATACTAGAAACTGGAGTAGCTGTAAACTATCGACATCACACGATAGGTAAATAATGGATTTTAGTACTGCAGAAAAATAATGTCAAAAGGTACTGGTTTAAAAAAAATTAAGATTAAAGTTAATTAATCTACCTGTGAGGTATAAAATTTGGTAAGTGTTATTATTAATAAAATAGTTTGTTTTATTTATGTTGTTTTATTTATTCCTGCTGCGGAATATTACAAATTTGTATTTGTACATAAGTTATATTGATAAATATAATCATAAATGCCGGAAGTTTCATAAAGCTTGAAAGTAAGAAATAGTTCTTTTTTTATATTTTTTGGTATGTGGTGTCTTGTTTTTGTTTGTTTTGTATTAACACATACCGTTTTTTATTAAATAAAATAACTCGATTACATTTTTTCAGTTTTATACAGTTTTTCTCACAATATTTTGAAGTTACTTGTCAGTCAAATTTTAAATACATATATTAATTTCCTGGTATGCGTTCCAGTTGTACCAACTTATTTCTTTGTAAAATGAAATAAACTACTTCAAAGTAGTTTATTTCATAAAATTTGCATAAAAAAATTAAATAGCACACTATGTTTCTTTTTGCACAGTTGAATAGAGCACAAAATTTTCAAAATATCAGAGCAAACCGCAACTTTCTATTTTCTCTCTAACCGGAGATATAGTCTGTCCAACGAGAAGATCCTTGACAGTGATAGATGTGTCTGTCATTCTAATTTCAAAATTAAAATGACAGACACATCTATCACTGTCAAGGATCTTCTCGTTGGACAGACTATATCTCCGGTTAGAGAGAAAATAGAAAGTTGCGGTTTGCTCTGATATTTTGAAAATTTTGTGCTCTATTCAACTGTGCAAAAAGAAACATAGTGTGCTATTTAATTTTTTTATGCAAAAGCGCAATATCAGTTGTGATGTCAAACCAGCGCCCTCTTGCTAACACGAAAAAATCTATGGAAACAAAATTTATCATTAGGAGATCATTAAGAAAGAAAAGGTCTTAAACAGCCCTAGTTTGTTAAAATCGGCTAACCCACTATTATACTATATATAAACTATAACTATTATACTTATTTATAACCCAAAGTTATACTTGTTTTAATAAAAGCATGTTTAACCTACCCCCACCACTTTATTTTATGAGATAGCAAAATACTCTCAAAAAAATTAGAAATATTTAAAATACCTCTTCACCTGCATATTTTTTTAGAAAAAACCTAGTTTCTGATTTCTAGCGGACGTTTTTCGAATATCCGACGATACAATATTAATTTTATTGGTTGAATTTAAAGGCCTTGATTGGTTAGAAAATTCTGTTAGTGTTTAAATTTATTGCATTCTCATGTCTCCGTTTACCGGATACATTGGTATATTCGATACCAATTAAACTTTTAGTTACGTAATCGCGAGACGTGATTTTTAAATTCACTGTTGCTAATCATGAACATATCCGGTGCCGACTGACTGAAATTTAAATTTCCTGCTTGGGGAATCAGGTGGTAGCTCTGCTGTAAAAAATGTCCAAGTTGCCACATTTATCTATTTATTTCCTGACATTGTCATTCGTTTTGACATTTTAGTTTTGTATTACGAGTTTGTGGTTTAAATAAATCGTGTTGTGATACTTTAAGCTTAAAAATGTTTACTAGCAGACCTTGCAGTCGAACACTATTCTTTTTAGAACTTCTTTTAGTGCGAAGAGTACAAGTTAGCTTAATAGCCGTAAAAAACTCATCGCAACTTAATGAGAATATTTTGAACGGAAAAGCGGTAGTAATAGCCCTTAAGTGCTGTTAAGAAGGTGAGGTTTGGTTTGGTTTGTAAATAAAAACTGTTTATATATTTATAATTATTATATTTTTGTTTCCTAAAATATTTTGATGAAAAGAAAATATATAAAAGTGGGCTGTGCCGGTGAAGCCTAATCACGTGACTAAAAGTTTATTTGATATGAACTATAATAATGTTTACTCACCAAAAATTCGTCCCTTATGAAATACTTGGCCCTGAACACTTCCGGCGGCTCATTATTCTCATTGGGCACCTCCTGCGGCGTCTGATAACGCGCAAACTCTGCAAAATACTCCTCTAGCTTGCTCTTGCCTGCCAGAATTTTCTCAGCCAGCAAATCCTGCTTGTTGAGGAAGAGGATGACCGAGATGGTGCGCAGCCACCGGTTGTTCCAGATCGATTTGAACAGCTCCAGCGACTCTTTGAGCCGGTTCTGCGTGGGGTCCTCGCGTAGAACCATGTTGTACGACGAACATGCCGTTACGAAGATAATGGCCGTCACATCGTTGAAGCACTGAATCCATTTGCGGCGCTCGTCGCGCTGTCCACCCACGTCGAACATACTAAACGAAAGTATCTCAAATGTTAGAGATGAGCAAAAAATCGCAAACTGCGATTCAATCGCAGCGATTTTAAAATCGCAATCGCAACCTGCGATTGGCTCTCATAGGAAACCGCGCATGCGATTTCTTCTATTTGCGAGTTTCAATTTAGGCAACCAGTATTACTATAGCTTAATATTGCAATTTTGCTGTAATTATGATTTTGTAAACTGGGACCGTGATTTCTATCTGCGAGTTTGAATTTTTAGGAGTAGCGATTTGCGATATTGGTGCGAATGTAATTTTGTGGTCATTGAAACAAGCGTCTGCGGACAGGAATGGAGCAACCATGAGTGGGGGAGTATTTGACATTTGCACTTAGCGGCAAATTTAATGTACAATCAATCCCATCCCGCGACGTTTAACCAACTAACCAATGAATTAACACCCTCCAAATAACCACTCTAACCAACCCGCCAAACAACTAAACCAGTCCAACCAAAAAGGGTGAAACCAATGCAATCAAATAAAAAAATATATAAAAGTTTTGGTCCAGCGTGAGATTTGAACCACGGACCATTCGCACACGAAGCAATGGCCTCAGTCACGGAGCCACAGGTGCTCTTGCGAAACTGCCTATAGCCAGGCGTTATTTTCCGCCGTGATGTCTACATCTGCAATGTCGCGGGATGGGATTGTACATCTTGAAAGATAGAAATTTTGAAAACAAGTCATCGCAACCAAAACGAAACTCAAGTCAGTTCAGTAACCCATAACCTCACAGATTTCCCGCCTACGTAACGAAATGTCAGAATAACCCCTACTCATGGTTGTGAGTAGTGAGTTTTCTATTGAAGCATTTTGTAAACTGCAATTGAATTTTTTTAGAGAAGGTATTATTTTTTAGAGTCACGATCATAATATACCGGGTGTTTTTCAAGAGTGGTTCACCCCTATAATATTTTTATTTTTTCTGATAAAAAAACGAGATTTGGTATGTTAGTATATGACATAAATTAGGATTGATTGACGTATTCAATTGTTTTTGGCCACTTCCTGTTTAACCGGATATGACTACAACTTTTGATTTTTAAAGGGCATCCTCGGTTTTTTTTACTTTATTCGATAGAAAATGACACTCTGAATAGAATGGCATATCAAATGACAACTTTTGACATTTTCGCTTAAAAAATCGTATTTTAAATGTCAATCTAGAATGTCATGGCTGTGTTAAAAACACTAATTTTTAATCAAGGTGCCTTGGAAAAATAGATTGGATCGTCTATTGTTTTTCGCGTCTTGTCCTAGCCAGTTAAAAGTAGAGATGAGTAGATCCGGTGTTTTAAGAGTCGGATCCGGATTTACATCAAGATTCAGGTTCCAGTTCCGCCAGATCTTTATCATTCTAACCTAATTTATCCAAATTTTGTTTTGCAAAAACAATCCGCATTTAAATGTTTTGTAGTTCGTCAGGGAAATCTGATGTTTGCGTTTTGGTAAATCCTTATTATATGATATTAGCTGTTCTATTTATTTAGTAGAGGTACCCTAAGATTCAAATTTATGACTAGCATTGGCCAATAATCATCATGAGGCGTCATGAGGCAAAACATTACAAACATTACATACTATAAATAATATAAGATAGTTGAGACTGCCGATGCCGTAGGGATCGCTTCATGCTCGAAGCAGAATGATCAGCATTTAACAGATAATACTTTTAAGAAATAAAATGGTATTTTTTACAAAAAATAAAATAAAACTAAATTTGATTGATTTGACAAACTGTACTATAATTTCTTGAATTTACCAATAAAGTAACAACACTACACAACACAAATTTTAAATAATACAAAATAATTTCGAATATGGTTACGATCCACGGAAGTAAACTTAAAGAACAGTAAATATAGCTCAGCAGCAGTTACAATAATTACCTTTTTATTCCAATACTCTCCAATACTGATTTATTTCGTTGCATCGTTATGTTCTCGTTACCTGCCGACAACGCGACGTAGCTGGTTAGCTGTCAGCAATGCAGTTCCACGGATAGGGGTGGATATTAAGTAGGATTTGCATCCATCAGTACCGGTACCAGCGAGAGGTCCGTGGATGCATATCCATCCGGACCTGCTCATCTCTAGTTAAAAGATGCCCAAATCCCATTTTTAATCATATTTCAATTTTTTCAAATGAAAGGTGGGTGGCACATTGGCATATTTAGAAAAAGCATTTTTTTTACGAATATTTAGGTTTGGTAAATATTAAAATCGCAATCGCAGGTCTCAGTCGCTGCGATTTCAAAATCGCAATAGCAGTTTCAATTGCGATTGGAGAATCGCAGTTTTGCTCATCTCTAGTTCAAATAAACAACGTATTTTGGACTTTTAAGTCAAACCCAGGCTATTTATTTAAAAGGGCGTTACAAGGGTGTAGTTGGTTAGTATATTAACACAAAAATGGCGGTACTTACTGGAAATTAACCTTATCGACTTGGAACTGCGTTTCAAATATGCCGCTGGTCAGCACTCTGCAACGAAGGATGTCCTGCTCAGTGGGCGTGTAGTCGGATCGCTTGATGACGTCGACCTGGTCGAGGAAGTACTTGGCGCAGTCGATGAGCTGGTACTCGTTGCTGCGCTCGTACGTACCCTAAATCACGTAAATACCTTGAATTAATAACGGTAAATTCGTGTAAACAAAAAATATCCTAGACAAAACAATCTTTACACACAATAATTGTTAAAACAATTAATGGTTTATTCAATTCTTTTTGAATTTTTTTTTCGCTCTGTTTGAAACTTTTAACAAGGTTTTGGATGTATTATATACATGTATTATATATATATATATATATATATATATATATATATATATATACATGACATTACAGGGTATCCCAGAAATAAGTGCAAATATTTTAAGGGGTGGTAGATCTCGATAAAAGAAACATATTTTCTCTTTATCGTTTTTCAAATAAGTCCAAAATAACGGAGTTATTTTGCTTTGAAAATTTTTCAAAACCACTGGATCTTTTCTGGATTTTCTTTCTTGTAAATTTAATCTAATACCTATGTTGCCATATTATCAAGAAATTATGTTTTTAACTAAAAACTAAAAAAAATTCCAAAAAATTTCGAATTTTCAAAATTTTTTTTTCGCGAAAAAAACCTCATAGGCATGTCTCTGGGGTTGAACTATACCACCAGTTAAAACATTTGCACTTATTTCTGGGACCCCCTGTATATAGACCTATGGTATAGACCCATGCAATGAAAACTTTTAAAGTAATATTCATCTATTATGAGAAACACATATTAACATTTCTTTTAAAAAATGAAAAATTTTCTGTAAAATTAAAGTAATTACTTTTTAGCTCGATTTGTTTAAAAAGTAATGTCTATATTGAAAAAAAAAGTTAATTATTTTTGAAGGACTTACTATAGTATTCCTTTTTATACCAGAAAAATCATAATTACTATCATAATTACTTTTAAAAGTATCTTTATAAAAATTCAATTTACCAAAATGAGTTAGTATAACCTAAAATAGTATTTCTGGCAGCTTGCAATAATTATTTCAAGATACTATATTCTTCCATGTAAAAGTTGTATTCAAAATACACTAAATGGATAGAGCAACACAATATCGCCGTTTTTCAACTTATTCTACTCTTTGTGACTTCTAAGTCTTTGTTGCAGAGATCAATATAGTAGTTAGCATTACTAGACACTGTTTAAAACTAAAAAATCTAGTATGTAAATCCATTTAATAATCCAATCTAACCTACCATGACTCTTTTTACACCACATACCTAAGTAATACTGATTGAAGAACTCACCTGAACACCTCGGTCCTTCCACAGGGCCTCTGTGTGCTCATAAAACTCAGGAGGGTAGTCAAAGTCCGGCCCAGTGGCCACATCTTGGATCCAATCCACCCTGACTTGGTTCTCTGGCTTCTCCAGCTGAACTGGGGGACTCAACGTCGACATGGCCCCCGTTATCGTCTAAAACGACCAGATATATTAGTTCAAATGGTAAGTAATTAGAGGTGATCTTACAATAATGGCATCTCGAATATTCTTCTTAATGTCTTCTATTTTCTGCTTTTTCTCGCGCTCGCTGAAACCGTTTACGTGAAGGATGCGCATCTGTTTCACGATAGTCGATTTTCCAGATTCGCCCGCTCCTAACAATAATAACCGATGTGTTGCTCTGTACACCTAAAATTTTACAAATATGAAGTTAAGAACAATACCTCAAAGACATTCAATATAATGGGATACAGAAATGGCACAACAGAACATCAGGGTTGGATAGGTAGAAAATTTGATATATTCTACCGTATTTTCTACATGTAGAAAATTAGTTTTGTATATCTTAAGTTTTTTGAGTTTATATTTATTTCAAATATTTTAATCACGATTAGTACAAGAAATAAACTAATAACGATATCTCCAATTGTTATTTATTATTTAACAAATGGATAGTATATAGTATTTAAAGAACCATTAGGGATACAATGGGGACTCTTAAGCAGGCTAGAAGACCTGGATTACGCAGACGATCTATGCATCTTTTCCCATTCACATTCGGATATGTCTCAAAAACTTCTTAGACTCCAAGAGGAAGCTAATAATGTCGGTCTTCAAATCAACGTGGCGAAAACCAAAGAAATGAGGTCAAATACTCCCAACAACCAAGATCTATACCTCTCCAACCGAGCGGACCGAGCCATCGAAAGAGTTGATGAATTTCAGTACCTGGGAAGTATGGTTCACAGCGATGGGGGCACAGAGAAAGATATAGAGGAAAGGATTTTGAAGGCACAAAGAGCTTTTGGCATGCTTACACCTGTGTGGAACTCCTCTATATATAGCAAAAAAACTAAAGTCCAGCTCTTCAATAGCAATGTCAAATCTATTTTGCTTTATGGATGCGAAACATGCAAGGTTACGCGTGGTCTCATGGATCGCCTACAGGTGTTTGTTAACAAGACTTGTTAACAACTTAGTGTCTTCGAAGAATATTGAGAATTTTCTGGCCCAATCAAATTAACAACGAAGAACTGTGGAGAAGAACATCACAACATCGAATAGATATTGAAATTAAGAAAAGAAAGTGGGGCTGGATTGGGCACATTTTGCGCAGACCCCACAGAGATATCGCTAGACAGGCACTTGAGTGGAATCCACAGGGAAGACGTGCCAGGGGAAGACCAAGGAATATCTGGAGAAGAACAGTAACCTCTGAAGCCCAAGAGGTCGGGAAAACATGGGGAGAGATCAAACAGACAGCTCAGAATAGGATCAGATGGAAACATCTCTTAGAAGCCCTATGTCCCACGAAGGGATGACGGGAACATATATTATATATATATATATATATATATATATATATATATATATATATATATATATATATATATATATATATATATATACTATGTTTTATATTCTCAGGTAAGATTTCGACAGACGATGACAGAAGAAAAGCAGATGACGTCCCATACCAATCTATTTATTTTACTAAAAAAAGTTTCTAATAATTTTAAAGTTATCTATGGATGGGTTTAAATATAAATCCGTCATGCGTCGTGTCTTGTTGTTTTTTAACCAGTTTTATTGGTTTATTTAAAAAATGACAGATCGTATTTCAATTTTATTGGTTTGACGGAACGATGAACGACAAACGGACGCCGATGCGTATGAACTCGCCTTTAGATTTTTATCATTTTTGACGCTTGTCAAAGTCTTGCCAAATTATAGGTTATAATTTTGTGTCAACTTTTGTTAAATACCCTGCGTTTTGGAAGATGATGCATTTTGATTCGTATTATTACGTGTGTTTTGTGTCTTTTGAAGTCAAGTGGAGGAAAAATCGAGTGAAAATTAACTGTAGACCCAGAGCACAGTTTATGGTTAATACTCGCTGCCCAGGCAGAAAGTCTTATACACCAATGAAGTTGCCAAGTTGCCATCGATAAAGTTTGTATACCATTTCGTCGTAGATAAGTGCATCTCGTATATGGTAGAAGGATCAAACTAAACACATACTAAAAACTGGAGTAGCTGTAAAATATCGGCATCACACGATAGGTAAATAATGGATTTTAGTACTACAGAAAAATAATGTCAAAAGGTACTGGTTTAAAAAAATTAAGATTAAAGTTAATTAATCAACCTTTAAGGTATAAAATTTGATAGGTGTTATTATTAATAAAATAGTTTGTTTTATTTACCTATGTTGTTTTATTTATTCCTGTGGAATATTACAAATTTGTATTTGTACATAAGTTATATTGATAAATATAATCATAAATGCGGGTAGTTTCATAAAGCTTGAAAGTAAATAATAGTTCTTTTTTATATTTTTTTGGTATGTAGTGTCTTGTTCTTGTTTGTTTTGTATTAACACATACCATTTTTATTAAATAAAATAACTCGATTACATTTTTTCAGTTTTATACAGTTTTTTTCACAATATTTTGAAGTAATCACTTGTGATCTTGTCAATCAAATTTTAAATATATCCTGCTATGCGTTCCAGTTGTACCAACTTATTTCTTTGTAAAATAAAATAAACTACTTTGAAATTAAAATGACAGACACATCTATCACTGTCAAGGATCTTCTCATTGGACAGACTATAGTATGTCAAAAAAAGGTCAACTATTAACTTCCATATTATTTTAAATAGATATGTACAACGGAAAAAATCCGTGAGAGAGACTGTTGTGTCATTATAATTCACGTGCATAATTATTGTCCTCCATTCGCGAACGTCAAGTTCCAGTGCTTTACGCCCTGGGCTACTTGAAAACGGTTCTGAAAGGAGCTGTGCGCAATAGCCTGGTGCCTTCATATGGCGCGGAACAGTTCTGGAACTTTATGACTCAATTGAATGGAGTGAGAGTATCGTGTTCTTGAACAGTTCAGAGCTGCACAACTGCGTGAATGGAGGACAGCAATTGTACTGTCATTTTTTGGATGTCATCTGTCAAAATCTTCCCTGACTTGTTAGACATACTATAGTCGAAGTTGTAGTTGCTATAGTATGTTTTACATTTAACAAAAAAGTTTTCAATAGTAAAATCAAAGTTTACAGAATAGTTCTGTGTAATTCTGTAAAGTTTGGCAAGACTTGAACAGAGCAACAAATAAAAAAAATAATATCTAACATAATGAAAGTCAGAAATACAAACTACAATAATTATTATTAAATGTACATAGATTATGAAACCACAGGCTTTCTATGGTAAAATTAAAAAAAGGTACTTTCTGTACGGTCTTCAGATTAAATAGAAAAAAATATTCTAATAGTCTTCAGATGGATTACTTATCTTCAGTAGGGTCACAGAATAGAGAGATAGGGCGCCCACACATATTATAGTTTTATCACCAAGTTTTAATATCAAAAAAGAAACTTCTAAAGTGAAAAAACGGCTTTAAATATACAAAATTAATTTTGTACCTGTTCTCAGATTTTATACATTTTCTACTTAATATTCTGCATATTCTACATTTTCTACGGACTTTTCTACATACACGTAGAAAATTAATTGTCTACGCGTCGTTACCCAACCCTGCAGAACATACATTTCAGAGAAATATTGTGTAAAAATCAGAAAAAATAATTTTCACGTACTTGTTTTTCTTTAGCTAACTGCCTATTGATTTGATCGCTGATCCTTTTCTGAGATCTGATGTCTTCTGTGGCTTGTCCAGCATCCCTGTCTCCAAAACAGCCCATGGCCGCCAGGGGGGACCACCTACATGGCCCACAATTAGAAAAACACAGGTGTATGCTTTTCACACCAAAAGAAACTCGTTTCTACAAACCTCTAAGTATAGACTAGGTAATTAAAAACAAAACAAACAAGAGGTTTGCAAAAAAGGTTCTTAATATACAGCCACAACTCACCAGCAATCTGCCCCCTTGTCGGCGGCCACGGGGCCACAATCTGGACCTGAAGCCACCGTGGTTAGATTTCAGTCTCAAACAATACCACAACACACTTCACAACTTGAGTTCTACTCATACATCACTTCGTGTGTTAAACCACATATTTTGTCAAAGCAGATCCACTTACTGTTTGTAAAACTACAACAAAACAATAAAATTAAATCAATTACTGTCAGAAAATTTTATACAATATAGTAAATAAAATCTTTTCTTATCGTTTTATTCGATATTTAGTAATAACAATAACTTTCCATGATATAAAAAGCAAACTATTTTTTTATCAAGAAATTATGTACTCATCCAGAGATCTGTCCACGATCTGTCCATAGATGATCTGTCGTCACTATTCTGTGTGAAAACACAATGTTGCCATTATCACGATTTAATATTTTGATATTCAAATAATAATTATTAATCAAAATAGAAAATCTATATTCACCTTGATGGTACCTACTATAAATGGAGCCAAATTAAACAGAAATTGAAAATTATATTTTATTTTATATTTTTATTAAATAATTAATGTTTATATGGATATTTTTCAAATCTCAAAAATCTTAACTGCTAAACGTTAGATATAATTTTAAAATAAAATTAATGAAAACGTATTTATATACATATATTATATATATTTTTAACTTTATTAAATAACAGAAAATAAACAATAATATCGCTAAAGAAAAAACGTTTAGGAATTGTCTTAAAATTTGGCAACACGGTTACTAGGTTGAAGGTTGAGGTTGGATTAATTTTTACTTGTTTTTGGCAAAATTCAATACTCGGTGGTCAAGAAATGTTTAGTTTAATACAAAGGTGATATAGTTTCGTCTAAACAGGATCGTCAATGCATTTTTACTTAAAAATATGGGGAAAAATGATGAAAAAGTTTACTCACAAGAGTCGATCAATTCGTAGGTAAAATTGATGAAGGGATATTCGGGGGAACACTGGAAATCACAGACACGACACTGCACCGCGTAAATAACGTTCACACGCGTTTTTAGACAGCGGCAACGAAAATAATTAGCCGAAAATGTTGATGAAAAAATGGCTTCGCGGCAACATCCTCACAGCCCACAGTCGGCAGACACGGCGGGCTATTTTTACCCCGCGACGATCGAAAATAGCCCAGACCGCCGAGACAGATGTATATTAACGACACACACAACAGAAAGGCGCATTTAAAAATAGATTTCCGTCATTTTTTCGGGTTTCGCGTATTCCCCTGACGGGATCCTTAAAAACTACAACGATACTACCTACACCCTCGGCGACTTGACTGGCGAATTACTGGGATTCTGGCGCCGCCCTGTCACGGATCTGCCCTTCGAGACGGTCCCTGGGGCGCACCTCGAGTCACAAAACCATTTTTCGTCAGTGGATTACGATTATTTCGCCGCGAACGCTGCTAATCTTAACATGTCGCCCGTGCAAAAACTCTATAACGGCGGCCTTGCTTGTCTCGTTTTTTTGTTGTAGGTGGCGCCACGGTCACCTGTCAACCGTGCGCAGCTGGCTTCATTGACCCGCCCGGATGCAAAATTTGAATTTTTAATTGACAATTTTTTTACCATCCGAACATATTTTGCTGATCGATCATTTTATCTTACTTTCTCTATAAAAATTGCTTTGAAACATTTCTACAAACTCTATCAAAACCAATTCTCCCTTAAAACATATCAAAATACACCTTTTAATATTAATTCTTAAAAATTGTTATTATAACCCATTACCATACCATTTTTAAAATAAAACACTTGATATTCTTATAGACTTTTAATAATTGATATAATATACATGAAAGACTTAATAGAATTTACACAATATTGATATAATATAAAAAAAGAAAATCCATTTCTATAGACTAGTGTCAAATGCTGTTATTATATCATTAAAAAAAGGGTAAGTATTTTCAACCATCAAAACCTCTAGATATTTCTTTCAAAAAAATTAAAAAAAAACTGTAGAGCAAAAAGAATTAAAAATAAAATTATTCCTAAAAAAATTTCGTTAAATTGATGAAACAAAAATATAACAAATAGCTAGAGATTATAGCCGAATATAAAAAAAAAATATTAATTCTAAGCTAAAAAATAGAGATGCGTCTCAAAAGTTGCTAATCTCTATAACCTATAACGTTTTTATTTTTGTCAGATAAAAAAACGAGATTTGCTGTTAGTATATGGATAGATAAATAATAATATAATATAAATACCGTATGATCGAAAAAAAACGGCGTCCAGTTGGCTGGGAAATATTGATCAATGACATTTCCCATATAAATTTACATATAAAAAATGACACAGTGATCTTCATTTCATAGCCATTTCATTACTGACGCCGTTTTTATTCGATCATACGGTACATCATCGGTACATACATAAATTAGGATTGATTGACGTATTCTATTGTTTTCGATCACTTCCTGTTTCACCGGAAATGACTACAACTTTTCTATTTTTAAATGACACCCTCGGTATTTTTTTACTTGATGACAATAAAAAATGACAAACAAATGACACTCTGAATAGAATGACATATCATATGTCAACTTTTGACATTTTTGCATCTGGTTTATTTGAAATTGTAACATGCGCTTCATAAAGACAATTTGACTCGAATACCAAGTGTGTGGTACAAAATTATTCTTAAAAAAATGCTTTTTTCCAAATACGATAATGAGCCACCCTCGTTCCATTTGAAAAAAATTGAGATATGATTAAAAATACGATTTAGCCATATTTCAAATGGCCATATTTCATTTTGGCCATATTTCATTTGGCCATATTTCAAATGGCCAGGACAAGACACTAAAAACATTCGACGATCAAATCTATTTTCCAAGCCTTCTTGATTAAAAGTTAGTGTTTTTAACACAGCCATGGCACTCTAGATTGAAATTTAAAATACGATGTTTTTTTAAGAGAATATGTCAAAAGTTTACATATCGTTGGTGAAATGTGATAAATTGCTAACTCCATTATTCCTAATTTTAGAGGAGAGAAAAAAAAAACGGTACAAAAAAATGTGTATACATGTAGCAAGTATATTCATGCGTTAATATGATAAAGAGATAACAATAATATTTGTTGGGAACCATAAAACTCAAAATTTCGTTAAAAATTTTACGTAAAAATGATTAAAGGTATTATCCTTGTTGGGTATTATTTACTTAAATAACAGGTTATCACGTTTCACTGGATTTCGGAATCACACATTTCGGTATATGATATGTCATTCTATTCAGAGTGTCATTTTCTATTGAATAAAGAAAAAAAAATACAGAGGGTGTCATTTAAAAATCAAAATTTGAAACAGGAAGTGACTGAAAAGAATTAAATACGCCAATCAATCCTAATTTATGTGATATACAAACATACCGAATGTCGTTTTTTTTTATCTTAAAATATATAAAAGTTATAGGGGTGAGCCACACTTTTGAGACGCACCCGGTATTTATAAATATCTGATGGAAATTTTGATTTCATTGTGCATAAATATCGATTTAAGGGTATATAAAGTGAAACATAAAAAACTAAAAGTTCAAAATATCAGACTAATTCATTCAAAATATCAGACTACAAAAGTTACAAATCAATTGAATTTAATAGTTAAACACGTAACAGGGTAGTAAAAAGACTATTCAAATACATATAAATAAAATATTTGATTCTGGCATTCATTTGATTATCAACAAAGTATTTGAATACTAGAAAGAGTCGAAATTCGAAACTACCATTTGCTTGTCGTCGAACGAGAAGTGGGAGACGAGGGAAATATCGTTTGTCGAATGTATCTTTATCTGACTCCATATCAACAGTTTAAAAAAATCTTACATAAATTTTTACGTAAAATCTAAGTCCAATTTAATACACATAAAGTTTTACCTACTAAGGTACGCACACATTGACCAGAGCCGCACTCGCTGCACGGGCCGCATTATTAGCTATTTTGTTTCTTTTTGCCCCTACTACACTCGTATTTGCCAATCGAATTTCTCATCAGTCGCTTCCGGAGTCCTGTCTGCGGTGATAAGCGTGTTTTTTAATATTTCTCGACAATAAATGACAACGAACAAGAAATAATTATGAGCTCCTTGCTAATAGAAGAAGAAATCACGAGAAAGAATCGAAAGTTATAGGTTCACAATATTGGCAAAAATACACGTTATTTCCATATTTAATTGAGGATGAACTAAAAAATTTTTAATATTTCAATATGAGCCATGAAAACTTTGCGAACTTTCTTAGCATATTGAATTTCTTATATCCTCTTGGGCTACCTACGCTACGTAGAGTGGAAGGAATTGCGTGTGACGTCAGCAGCACTAGCCGCATTTACCGAAAATCATTCTGGCCCAACAATGCCGGCCGCATTTTCGTCGATGCGATTCGTGCGGCTCTGGCTAGTGTGCGCACCTTAACTGAAAGTAACACGAACAATATTTTTCTTCGGTCGATGCGGCGCGTGCGGCTCTGGTCAGTTTGCGTGTACCTCTAGTCTTACTCTGTAAAAACGTATCTTGATACGTATTTTTTCCAATTTATTTGACTGAATTAAGACGGAAGACCGTCTAGAGAATTGGCGGGATCGTTTTACAAAACTGACATTTTCTTAAACTGACGAATTAAATACAAGTAAATTAACAAAAAAAAATAATATGGATATATTACAGGATCTTTAATAAGCTACTTTTAAATATACATACTTGATCGCCGTAGAAGCGTGGTCTGGAATTTAATGCGTAAGACAGTGATGGAGACAGCTTAATGAAAAATCAAATGTATTAAAAAGAGAAAAAAGTTGGGTTGATACATTTCTTCTATGCGGTATTGCCGAGTTGTGAATCAAAATTTCAGACCACCTAAATAAGCGTTTACGAAATACACCAATGACTAAAAAATACAAGGACAAATAACATCAGAGACCAAATTTTTACCATACCACCAAACAGTGCCGTGGTACATATTTTTCTTAACTTAGCTGCTTAAGGAGATATTTATATTTTTTATAAATGTTTTGACTATGCCTATGGTGTATGCGCTGGTATCATACTAATTAATTACGAAAAAACGTATTAAAATGTTAACAAAGGGTACAAAAGTAGTATCGACGTATAGCGCATATCAAGTATACAGATTGTTAACTGGACAGTTACTTATAGGCGAACAGAATGGCAACACTAGGTACCTATTGAGAACGCATGCACTTACAGGGTTTTCTGCCGACTCGTCCCGTCGCGTCGGCTATCGACGAGCGGGCCGAAGTTGCCATATTTCAACCATAAAGCTCTTGCCGCGAGTAATAAACAAATTAACAACCTGTATATAATATCAGAAAAATAATTATCGAATGCAATAAGAAAAGTAAGAAAATGACAAAAAGGTGGAGTGGACTGTTTATTTACCTATAAAACGTAACACCTGGCTCTTTATTATCGCTGCGGCTTTTACACTTGAAATCTGAACAACTAACCACCATTGTAATAAAGTTTATACAAAGTTACTAGACACAAACTATTAAAAATCGCTAAAATTGTCACTGATGACCAGCTGATCACTCATTCGTTACAACCAAAAAAATGGCGTCTAATATCACAAATTCTGCTGCAGCCCGTATATGGGTGTTACATAATATCCTTGTATTCTTTAATCATCGATTTCCATAATATTAGTTACTCATTTTACTACAGCTGTAGTAGATTCTTATTATGTTTCAGTCTCAGAACTACATTCTGTCCCTGACGAAACTACAAAAACAAGACAAAACGAACAATCATAGTTGTTAATTTAGTAACTAAGGTTAAAATCAAACGCTGTTTGAATTTAATATAAATTTTCTTGGTTCTATCGCGTGTAACCCGTGACACATAGTTTTAGAACGAAGTTTTACAACTTAAAATACGGTTAGCAATCTGAACAAACTAATGAATATTTATTTCTATGATATTTGTAAAGAGTTACTCCAGATATTTTATTTCAAGTTTTCAAGCAAGTGTCTAACATAATTGAGCATTATTCGTATATTATGATATTTCACGTACGAACCGGCAACACTGTATGCCGCTTTTTATCTTGTCTCTTTGTCTGTCAACTGGTCGTATATATTTATCTCTGTCGTATGCATTAAAATACATATCACGGAAGTAAAGTGACCAGTGCCAGATAATATTTTTGCATGTACTATTTCCAAAGTATACTATTTACACAATTATTAGCTTTGCGTGTTTACAAATGATATTTAACTAAAATTTGTGTAGTAATGACGTTCTTTTTAACAGTTTTCTAGACCGTAGGGTTTACCTGACACGCAAAACTGACTAGTAAAACGTTATGTGTAGACAGAATTTTAAATTACATAAATAAATTACATAAGGAAAATATCGAAATAGAGAATAACATAAAATATTAAATACATAGACCTAGAATAGAGAACTTAAGAGAATAAATTTACTAAATTCAGTCAAGTATTTATTGGCTATAGGCTTGGTGCATTTCAGTTGATTTTAAAAATTCCGACCGCGGCGCTCAATACGGCAGAAATTAGAAGTGCCCGACTAAAGTATTTCAGTTAGTTCCGTTACCGTTCATGTCGATCGCATTGAAATAATATTAAAATCGTGGCTTTGTCGTAATATTTAAGTATTTTAGTTTTTAATAGTGCAGCTATTCAAACTATAAACCACTCAGGTACGAGGTTTGTGTGATGTAACGCTGTTTTGGGCAGTGAAGTGAAAAAGAACCCGAAGTGTGTGTTGCATTGTGTTGTGAGAATTTCAAATGTTGATAAAACTGCCGAAAAAAATGTTAATACGTAAAGGAGGTTGTAATTAGGTGTTTGTTGGGTGCAATAACATTCAATAATTCAACATTCTCGGATATTCAACTCTCCGGAAACAATATTTTATAGCTTCACAGCTTCTCACATAAATCTGATTAAAAGCAAAAAGGGATTCAAACAGTTCGACGAAACAAGTCAGTAAACAAAGTGTCCATTACATAATCAAAAAATTAAATAGACATACACTATGAGAGGATAAAATATAATTTGCAATATTAATGGTATACCTACTTTTTTTAATCAACTAGTGCTTATCTTTTTTATGAACATCTTCTAAAATTATAATTATGTACCTTTAAAAAAATTGTTATAGTCAAAACAGCCCCAGTTATGTCTCCACTAGGAAAATCGGTGCGTAATACTATGCTCGCTACCGTAGTTGAACTCTGAACTCATCTAAAGAGTTTTATTAGCTTGAATAATAAATTATAATACTATAAGTTAGACCTGAAGATATCAAAATATTTACTTTTTATTTTTAGAATAACTTTTAATGTTGTAATTTTACAAATTACACACTTTAACACTTAGAAAATTATATATATTTTTTTTCGTGTATTCGCTATTTAAACCGGAGTATTTGTTTAGTACGCTGATCACAGTATTCTCCGCTGGTGGCAGCACCGGCGGAGAATGTACCAAGCCTATATTCAAGGACTGAAAGGACCCGAAATTAATGCGAATTCAAAAAGGTTTGAAAATATACAATTCTCAAAAATATTCGAAGATTCAAAATTCGAAAAAAAAGGAATTCAAATTCAAAAAATTTGAAATGTGTTCGAGTCTCAAAAGTATTCAAATACAAGTATTTGATTCTAAAAATCATCCCAAGCTCCCGTTACTAATACAGGGCTATCTAGAATATCAAAAGAGAAAATAATACATACGTTTAAAATATTGCAAAAATTAAAATAAAAAACGGGGGCGGTATGTTTCAAAAAATAAGACCATAGTATATACCTTAATATAATGTTCAATAATTATTATGTCCTATTATCACACATCACAAAAAATCTATACCTCCTTAGTATCTAGGTTCCTAGATAAATAATTATCAAATAAAATATACATTATTATAATATCCAATAATAAAATGCACCATATTTTCTTTTGTAATCAACTACAACTTTAACAGACAATAGAAAAGAAAAAAAGAAAAAAATATATTTTTTCTTATATATTTAATTTTCACATCGACTGAGCAGTGACACATAGAAATATTTTAAGTATTTGAGCCTTATTTTTATGATTAAACAGAAAACAAATTCACCCACATAACAACTCTCTAGAAAAACAACCATGAACAACCTTGTTTTTCGTTCAACAATAAAATAGAATATATATTCAATAAAAATTTTGATTTAAAAAATTGTTTAAATATTCGACATAAGACTAGATAGAAAAGTTGAGTTTTCCTCTAAGTATCCGAAATTGATTTCATTTTCATTTTGGAAGACCCTAATATTTACATAATAAATAAATAAAGCAATTTTATATGAAAATGAGGATAAAAGATTCTAAAAAATTGTTTAATGAAAAATATGGCAGTATAACAAGAATGATTTCTTTATACACATAAAAAAATGAAAACTTAACTCTATTGGAATATACAGGATGGACCTTTTATTTGTATCTGCCTTAATTGGACCATCCTGTTTATACACGTAGATATACAGGGTGGTCCGAACTGTATTCCGGAAACTTCGGCAGTATATTCTGCAGATAAAAATAAGTTAAAAAGTCCCTATAAATGTATGTCCTAAAATGCTTAGTTTCGGAGATACAGGGTGTAGAACTTTTATTCTGAAGTAACGACCTGAGTAAGGTGGATAAACTGTAGTAACGTGGATGAGAAGAGCAGAGAAAAGCAACTTTTTCAGTGCTTCTTCTGATATTTCTTTATAAACTTTTTTAAAATTCACCCAAAGATTTGATAAAGAAGTTTCTTTGAAATTTTGTTTTAAAGCTGAATCACATGATATTTCTATTAACTGACTTTCCTGTACCGTTGTCAAGCCCTTAATATCTGAAACAATATCTCCGTTGAAAGCTTTCTGAAAAATATTCCCGAAAAGATGACTCCAAACCGCGGAGGTGTTTTTCGTGACTTTCTACGTAAAAAAAGTCTCTTAGTAAAAATCGCTACAAGCAACCGTTCTCAAGTTATTTAGAATGGAAATAGTCAATACATGTCACAAACACAATACATGACAAAAAAATAAACACGTTGAGTAGATAACTATTTGACTGAAATAATAAATTTGGGAAATATTAATTTTTTTAATAAATAATAAATTTGGGAAATATCATAAATTTCTCTGCGAAAAAATGATGATAAAACAGTTTCTGTTGAACTTTTGACACAAAAACATTTCAAATTTATGATTTCAGTCTAATAACTATTTAATCAACATGTTTAATTTATGTCATTGATGATATGTATTGATAATTTAGATTCCAAATATCTCGAGAACCATTACTTTTTATTTATTAGCGATTTTTACCAAGAGACCTTTTTTTAAGCGAAAAACGTAAATGTATATTATAAATGTATATTTTTTTACTCGGTAGTTTTATACAGGTACGGACGAAAAATTATTACTCTTCAAAACAGTTAAAACACATGTAGGTGGCGCCCCCTACAAATAAGAGTCATATTAATATTAGAATCAAATTTCTCACGTCAAAAAACTCCAAGACACCAATTTTCATCGAAATATTGAGGTTACTTCATACATTATTTGGAAAAAATCGAAATAAAAATGAAATTTCTACACCCTGTATCTCCGAAACTAAAAGCATTTTAGGATATACATTTATACCAACTTTTGTACTTGTTATTATCTGCAGAATACGCTGTCGAAGTTTCCGGAATACACTTCGGACCAGCCTGTATAAAAAACACTTACATCTGACATCAAGTTTGTTCTTACCTAACAAGGGTTACGGTACATATATTTTGGAAAAAATTACCTATTTTTAATTCTACGACACATATATTATTTGAGCTATGAGTCACAATTTCAATTCTACCCTGAAATTTCATTTAATCATTCCTGTAAAAAGCCATCTGTACTCCACTGCTTCTCCTACATAGTTTCAAAGATCACACCAAATATTTTTTCCGAACTGCTCAAACTGTGAAATATTTTTATGTCAGCTGAGACTTGCGACAATTGCACAACCATTTTATTATTCTCGCGTTCCTTTCAACAATTGATGGTGGTTCACTATTTCTAAAAAAATTATTTTCTTAGACAAAATAAGTGCACAACAGTCACACTATAATATAATAAAAAAAACAAGTCTAATATTAATCTATAATCAAAAAAGTTTGTACCTAATAAAAAACTATATAGTAAAAAGTTTATAAAGCGCGGGATGATTTCCAGGATTTGTTTATCTTTCTTAATGAGGTTTCCAGCAAGATTATGTACAGGGTGGCGCCTCTCATACGACGCGGAGGCTCCAAGGAAAACGATAGTGTGTCACTTCGTCAAGATTCATGCCTCTTCAATATACTATTAAGGTTGCCTACCCCTCAAACAAAGATTTTCCTAGATATTTTCATTTTTATGATTTAGTGTCAGTAGATCTTTATTATTTGATAAAATATAGGTGGCTGTAATATGGCTGACGTTACTTCAACAGAGCTGTCAAATTAGTTCAACTTTACCAACTAGTTATCATTTTGTGTCAGTTAAAACAAAGAAAAAATATAAATTTGCCGAAAATGGAAACTTATATATTACATCAGTGAGAATTGATATGATTCTATTAGTTGGTGACTGAAATGTGCATTCACCAATTAATAGAATACTTAAATGCTCCTCATTTATCTAGTCTGGACTTTTTTTATGGGGATATGTTAAAAAAAGTGTTTACAAAATCATCTATTGTCGACAATCAACCAACTATTGTCGACAACACAAGAGAAGTGATTGTGGCTGCTTTTCAAACTAGAATTCCACATATGACTTTTAACATGAAAAGATCTTTTGAAAAGAGAATAATTTTATGCAGCAAACAGGAAAGGAAGCATTTTGAGCATATCATTTCATCTAGCTAATTTTTGTCACATAATTATACTTTTATATCTAGTTTTAATTCTGTAATAATTAAAATATGTTTTAAACGTGTATTTTTTATTCCCTTTGAATATTTTACTCTAAATCCTTTAATTTTTGTTAAATTAACAAAAGGTACATATATCACAGGCACCTACTAAACCAAACTAAAAATATCTAGGAAAATCTTTGTCTGAGGGGTAAGCAACCTTAATAGTGTTTTGAAGATATATGAATTCTCCATTGAATACCGCAATACTATACTGGATATTGCATTTAAAATAGAGGATTAACCTGCTTTTAAAAGTGACCAATGTTCAATATTAATTTTGTCTCACCCTGTATAACTTTTCAGGTCAAATGTTAATTTGGTTTAACATACAATGGTTATTGTAATTAAATATCATGATATACATGGTAAATTAAAATTTTAGGTGGCTGTTATTCAAATTTAAATTTTATTCTTCATTTTCACAAAATGTGAAATATGTCAAAATCCTTACATTTTACGCATAAGCTTCTTTAATGAAACTACCCTTATTTTTTCATAGAATCCAAGAATCAATTAATATATAGGGTATTCCATTACAAAAAACCCAACTTTGTCGCGTAACTTTTTTTGGAAACATCCTGTAAAACTCTATATGATTTTATAAAATGCTTTCAATTAACCTACATATGCTCCCAAAATTTAATTTCGATATAAACTACCGTTCTCCTTGGAGTCTCCGCGTCGTATGAGAGGCGCCACCTTGTATTTTTTATATCCATTAAATTAAAAATTATTCTTTAAAAATATGCCAATGAAAGTTAATTTTTATAAAGCATTACTGAAAAATTAAAAGATCACTGAAAAGTTTCTTTCGTATACTAAAAAATTATTTTTCTATTTTTTTTTTAGATTAATCTCACCTATAACTTTGCTGAGGACAGCAATCAATACTTTCAAGCGGTCTTGACGAATCCACCGTCGAAACGTCAGAGAAAAACACTGGACTGTCTGAAGAATGTCCACTGCCACTCAACATCTCCTCATAGCTATCTGAAGTCAGTCCCAAATGCTCAAAAAACTGCTCTAGATGGCTTGTAGGAGGTTCTGGAGGTCTCCAGTAACGATCACTAATATCAGACTAAGAAAAGAAGACATTCTAATATTGATTTTTTTTTTTTTTTAGAAAAATATACCTTTGATCTTAAAATAGGTCTATCGCGTTTATACCTCAGACATTTCTGCCTCTTAAAAGCCGATATAGGGGGCGCAGGATATGCTATTTGACGTGAAGCCCTGCATTCTGGTTCTTGACAGCAATAGTACGAACTTCCCCCACTGTGCTGGGTGCTTGAACCACTGTCGCGACGAGTTTCGGGCGAACAAAACTAAAACGAGCAGAAAAAAACATAAAACAATAAAATTATAAAGTATAACTAATTTATGTTTTACTTGTCTGGGAGGGGGCGCGGGTTCGCTTCTTTGGGTGTAATGTCCACTAGAACCCCCGCTGTCTCTATTTGACAAACTTTTGTTACTGCTTTTATTAGAACTAGGTTCAGCACCTCCACTACCACTACTCCCTCTACAGTGCAAGTCTGGGAGGCTTTTATGACAGCGCTGTGATGAGTATTCAGCTGGGGGACTCAATGGAGCCATCTAAAACATGAAATGATAAAAGCCCCTCAATGTAACATTTATATTTTTTCTTACCTGATCTACACGGAGTTCTTCTGCACTATCGCACACCAGAAGTTGACGCAGGCGATTTTGAAGAAGATCATTTGAGTTTGGTGGATGAGGAGGAGCTGCTGGAGAGTGAACCGATCTTCTGTGAGTTAAAGGAGGTAAAGACCGCGAAGGAGATACTGCCATATCTAAATAAAAAATAATTATAAAAACAAATCAAAGAATTGGGAAGACCAAGAACCTAATAACAATTTTTTAATTATCGATCCACTATAATTTTAATTTACTTACACTGAGGAAAACTGGTAGGAGGCTTATTATAGCTATTCCCTGGAACTATACTTGTAACATTAACACCCTTGCAACGATGGTAAGTTCCATAAGCCCCAAAATTGGAATGGCTTCTTATAGGTAACTGCTGAGTGTTGTCTCTCACAACCTCAGACTTAACATAGAATGGCTTGCTCTCAGCTAACAGCTCCACAGCTGATTTTCTCTTGGATCTCATTGACTGTGATTTTGTAAGACTTGGGTACATTATAGTAGCCATGTTCTGTGATGGGCAGTGAAGAAGGAATTTGAGCGTTCTAGTTAAGTGTTTTATCTATTGTTAACTACCTCTTTATCATGAAAGAGGTTTATGCATCTACCTGAAAATCAAAACAAATACGAGTGGGTCTAGATTTCACAATACCAGAAATAAAAAAAAACACGTACATCAGGCAAGGTGGGAGGTCGGAAATTAACGGAGAAACATCGACGAAACAAGATCGCGATTCAGTCTAGAGGTACATCACAACATTTTTCGAGTTGGAATTCAACGAATATGCTTGAAAAAGTTTAAAAATTGTTGTAATTTTCAACACAGTCCATTTCAGCAATTTACAGCTGACTGCGTGTATGGCGCATGCGCGTTTTATGAACTCCGCCCCGCATTTCGTCCATTTTTTACAGTTAGGCCAAATATACAGGGTATTGGAAAAAGGACGGTCAAATTTCAAAGGATGATAGTCAGGGTTCGGAAAACTACGTGTTACTCTTAAAAACTACATAAACTACATTACATGTAGTTAATCAACGTAGATAGTGTAGTGTATGGTGTAGTGTATGTAACTTTCAAATATCAAAAATTTGGGGCAGGTTTGGAGTTATAACAAGTTAAAGATGGGTAGTTGATGCTTTAAAAAGAGAGGAAATACGGCCAAATATGGCTTTAAATATAGCATTGGCGTGTCTATAAACATGGATCCGGAAATGCATAGTTTTAAAGATACAGAACGTTAAAGTTTAAAAAAATAGAAAATACCTACAATAATTATTATTCTGATTAACGCTCAAAAAAACATTTGTTTTCAACTGCAAATAATTCAAAAATAAACTGCAATGTGGCAACATCGACGATGTGCGCTTGCGTAGTATCGATGATCAAATGCCGCAAATATGGGCTTCAAGGTCAGCTTACGGATCCACACCTATGATCTACACCTTTACCCAGGCCAGCAGAGCAGGGTTCGGAAGTAGTTAATTAAGACGTAGGGTAAAGGTGTGGATCCGGTGGCTGACTTTAAAGCCCATTTTTGCTGCATTTGGTCATCGATACTACGCAAGCGCACATCGTCGATGTTGCCAAATTGCAGTTTATTTTTGAATTATTTGCAGCTGAATTTATTTTTTTGAGTGTTAACAAAGGTGTTAATCAATAATAATACAAATTCTATAATTCATTTTATAATTTCAGATTTATCTTGATATCCAAAATTAAGGTAAGAAGGATAATGAACATTGTGAAATGAAAGTATTATAAATATATAAAATTGTAATAACATTTATTTATATATTTACATTAGAATTAAAAATTATCATGTACGGATTTTTTCTTAATGGTTTTAAACTTCTTAGAATTATTTTATTTCTTTCAAGTTATTTAATTTCTAGTTATTTACAGGCAACAATAGTTTTGATTAAGGATTATATGTATTGATATGTTTTGAAATACTACCATGACGAGTCTTATACAACAATACACGTCAATAGGAGATATATAGAGGCTCTGATAGAGGTAACATTTTACCTATAATGTTACTAATATAATATACTTTGATTATAATGTTTGTATCATAATTTCTTAAAAATATCAAGTTAGTGGATTAATAGCAATTTTACGAAGAGTGTGTTGATAAGACTAAAATAAGCTTTATGTTTAATCTTTTTCTCGTTAGAAGGGAGATGGTTTGTGTCGTAGAATACATTACTTATATTCTTTTCTTAATTTACTGTAATTTCTTGTATCCTATAATGCCAAACCTTGACAATATGGTGAAGGTTGAGTTTTGATCTTATTATTTTTATAAAAGGTTTTATACCTGTGTTTATACAAGACCAACTTAAGATTAGTTTGTGATTTATATTAAAGATCTTTCTTATAATATTTGTTATGTCTTAATCTTAATACTATATTATGCTTTGTCTGGAAAATAAATGTTAAAATATCTTAATTTTGTATATCCTATTCCATCCTTCCATTAGGAAAAATATGGTTTATAAATCATATTATGCTAAGAAAAGCACATAAATTAGGTGTAAGAATAGAGAAATCTTAAGGTAACAGAAAAATTAATGCAATATATGTGTAAGCAGAATTAAACAAAGTGTAATAACTGTAAATGTCGCTGAAGCTGATTCTACAATTTTAATTACGGGGCTAAAAGGCCTTTTAAGGCCTCCGTAGTTTTGATGGAATGTTAAAAAAAACCTATTATGAACATGACATGGAGCTACAGCCTACAGCATTTAAAAATAAAGAAAAAAGAAAAACTCATATTTGTTTTCTACTGAAAATAATTCCAAAATAACTTGCAATCTGGCAACATCGAAGATATGCGCATGCGTAGTGTCTGTGACTATATGCAGCAAAAACTCGTTTCAAGGTCAGCCACCGGATCCACACCATTACCAAGACGTAGTTTACCTGATTAACTACGTGTAGTTTTTCTTCACAAACTACATCTTTTCCCGTTCATTAACTACATGAAAAGGAGTTAATAAACTACCTATTGATATTATGAATAATTTTGCTTTGTATGAGGAGTCTAAATAATATGATGTGAATGGTTATATTTAAAGCCATATTTCTTCTGTTTTCTTAAATACATTATATGTTTTCTCAAGCTTCAACTTATTATAACCTCAAACCTTTGACGTTTGTGCTTTGACGTGCTTTGACATTTGAAAGTTACATACATATGTTACATAAACTACACCCTCTACATAAACTACATGTAATGTAGTTTATGTAGTTTTTAAAAGTAACATGTAGTTCTCCGAACCCTGGGCCAGAGTCCTAGTAGCTTCTCTTCTTCAATAAAAAATTAAAAATAATAAAAAGGAATCAAGAATGAAAGAAGAAAATTAAATTTCACTTTTTGGCAGATGTTCTAACCTCAATGATTTTTTCGAGGTATCAAAGGCTTTTTGTTAAAATCTATTTGAATTTCGATATGTCGACCAAAAGTAAAGTTTTAAAACTATATAAATCTCTTTTAAGGGAGTCGGAAAAGTTCGCGTCCTATAATTTTCGGTAAGTTTCATTTTCAATTTGTTTAAATAACTTCTTGATAAAAATCTGCACGATATACTGTTAATATAAATAACTATTTTTTTCTAGATTATATGCAATAGATAGAGTGAAATATGGATTTAGAGAAAATAAGAACGTGAATGATACAGAAATATTACGTAATAAAATAGCTGAAGCTCATAAAAATTTAGAAATTATTAAAAGACAGGTAAAGAATTGTTTGCAGTGTTAATATTTCTTCAACAAATTGTTTGTTTTAGACACTTATCAGTCAGATGTACAAGACGGAAAAATTAGTGATAGAAAACATAGCTCATAAGTAATGAATCAAGGACTGTTGTGATTTGAAAAGTGATACACTTTGTTAGTCAACAAAATGAAGCACCTTAATTCTTTGTTAAGCGAGAGACATTTATTAAAAGGGCAAGTCTCAAAATTATATTACTTTTGCCCACAAAGTCCTTCATTTTGTTCAAGTTTTTAAGGGACTTTTATTGTTTTTATTATTAAAATTATACTGGTATGTACAGAATAATATATACACCCTATTTAGTTCTTTCAATCCACTTGACAAGGTCTTTTCCTAATATGTATAAATCTTCAGTGATTGCTTCAATGTTTAAAACCAACTTGTCATCTACAAGTTTCCTTCCATTGACATAATTGACCTTTAAAATAAAGAACCAAGTTTATTAGTTTGAATAGTACTATTTTTAATTGAAAAAAAAAACCTTAAATTCTTTTGTTTCTAATGCTGGTGGATTCCACAGTACCCCTATGCAATTCCCACCGTAAATGTTATGAAAAAATGTGGCTATACCTCTATAATTATTCTGGAATAATATAAAAGAATAATATAAGAAACTTTTAAAATATATTATATCTTACCCTTAGTTCCTTCAAGTATTCATCAACAGGACTAAATTCAACAAAAGGAATGTTTTCAATATCTCTTTTGACATATTTCTCCAATATAACTTGTTGTTCATTCAAATCACTAGTATTTTCATGCCTTCTCGAATTAAATTGGGGATTTAAATGAATTATTAGGTTATATCCATCCATATTAGGTGAAAAAAATCCCGTCAGATCAAAAAACTTTTGTTCAATTACACTTTCACTCATCAGATTCAGTGTAATATTTGCCAATTGTCTAATTCTTATTAAAATCTCTCTTGTAGGTGATTCCTTGGTAAAGAGTGATGCTCCTTGATCATATGGTGTTATAATATACAAAGGTTGAATTGTATCACTGTGCTGTTGAAATTTTGACTCCAAATCTGCCAAATCTTCCTCTAAAATAATAATTGTTTTTCTAAAATAAAATACTTCAAAATAAATTGTAAATACCATACTTGATAATTCGTCGTTAAAATTTACAACTAAGGGCTGCAACTCCCACTGGAATTCAGATATAAACTTCAAGAACCTCAAAAAGGAAATTTGAGGTGTACAAGATTCACTATATGTTGAGTTATGCAAGAACAATGATGCATTTAATAAATTTATAGTTATATCTGATATGTGGAACTCGTCTATTAGTTGACACCTGAGCCATTTCTTTATTAGGGCTGTACCAGATCCGAAACTTGGAAATTGAAGCTGCAAACTATAATTAAATGAGTAGAAAAATCCAAAATTTAATTACAAAAATTATATCATTTTACCCTTTTAGAGCACCTATAATCTTAGGTAAAATGTTTAAATCTCTTTCAATATTTAGTGTGTTTTGCGATTCAACATATTTAACAACTCCAGAATCAGATGTAGCTTTTTTCATTAGCGCTACTTCTTTGGGAACATACAAAATATACCTTAAAAATAAAGCTGAAAATGTTGGATTTATAGAGACAACTAAAATAGTATCCTACCTGAATATGAGACCTTCATAAAATACATCTAAGTGATTTTTAGTCACCCTTGATTTTATATTATAGATTTCACTGAGCTTTTTCGATATCTCAAGTAAGAATGTGGTTTTTATATGCCTTACTCCCTCAAGATTGTTAGGCCATTTTGAACTATGTTCTAAAAATAAAGATATGACTACATATAGCTGCAAATATTTTTAGATTTAATAATAGATTAAAATAATACCTAAGTAAAGAACCAATTGATTGGCTTGAACATACTGTGGTATTTCATCAACATTTTCTGTGTTAAAGATGATACTATTCTCTTGCACTTTACAATTTTTAGATTTATAGTCATTATCTCTAGCAATTGGTGGATATACATTACAATAGCAAAAAGTATCTGAAAGACCTAATATACCAGTAATACTCAAAGACATTTGAAGACCTCTGATTTTTTGTCCCAATTCATCAGATAAATTAATCACTTTTAAGCATCCTTCTTCATTAGTGCCAACAGGATATGGTGCTTTAATTTTTTTATTTATTAAAAAATCTTCTAGCTCATTATAATACAATCTAAATTTCAGCTGTAACTTTTCCGTAAGAAGAAATTGTAGAATTTGTTTTATTATGTTCCTTTTGGCTCTAATTGTGTTGGTTTTAAAATATACAGCTACATGAGCACTTCCATCCCGAAATCTAAAACATGTTTTATTAATGTGTGAAAATACATTATTAATTTTCTTGATATATTTTTACCTTCTATCACTGAACAGATATCCCCAAAACTGTCTAAATTTTTCTGCTTCAGAGTGGTCACTCAAAGAAGGACCTTTTTCTATAAAATTAAATGCTGTTTCTGAGTTTAAATTTATACCCAACAAAACTTTTTTAATAGGATATGTATTTTCTTCAGAAAGTTGAACCTCAATTCTAGGCACAATGTGTAAAATCCTTTTATTCAAACCTCTTTTAATTACTTTTATTAATGAACCTATATTCTGTAGAGTTCCATAGCCGACATATTTTGCTCTGTCTGAATCATCAATTATTAAACACTCTTTTAACGGCAGCGATTCAGTTATACTAAAACAGTTTTATAAAGAAATGTTCTTTTTAATTAAAAAAAACTAACTTACTTAATTATCACATCGTATTGTAAATTAAAAGACAATTTTGTTAAAAATAAGGAATGGAAGGAGTCAGTTCTAGGATTGTCAAGATGTTTTAATGCCATCTCACATTCAGCAGATACTTTTTTCATGATATCTTCATTTAAAAATGCAGCAGCATTGAAAGAACCTGTACAGTCTAGGAAAACAATACTAAAACTTTGTTTAAACAGTTCAAGAGTTTGTTTATCACAATTTCCAAGACTTAGAGGATTTTTTGATAGATCTGTTGAGGATACAAAACTCCAAAAATTCCTTACGACTTGATATGAACTCATCAGTTTGTTAAGTTTCTTCTTTACAAGCAAATAAATGATTATATACAACACTAAATTTTCTGTAAAGGCTCCATAACCAATATTTAGTTCCCTCTGTTTCAACCATACACACAAAAGTTTTATACCTTCTTGTACATTATAATGTTCATGTAACACTGTTTTAACAAATTCACTGTATGTTGATAAAGTTACGTCATGTGCTATAGCACTATTATACAAAATTGTTGGTGTATTTTTTAGCACCGTAATATCTTCTATTCTGCTCTTATCAAATAAATTGATTCTTACATTGTTCATATTTGGTAAAAATCTAGATGGCTTGAAATATCCTTCGGGAGGTGTAACATAAATTTTGACTTTCAATTTTTCATCTTTTGTAGGCTGCATTTCTAATACAGGTAACAAGATATTATTTTCATGATAACATAACTGTTTTCTAACTCCTGTAATATGCTCAGCTAAATAAATCAAATAGTAAAACCTTTTTACAAGATATCTGTTATTTAGAAAATCTTTCACATTGAGATACAACTTGGGCATCTTAATATTAATGGAAGCTTCTATATTAGGGCCTGGATAAGAATTGCACTCTTTTAAACCAAAACTCTGGATATTAGTAGGCTTACTGAACTTTAGTACTAAATTTTGATCTGTTTTTATATTACAGCTATATTTGGAAGCTATATTGTTTATAAAAATATCTCTTTTACTTGATTTCTTCTTTGAAGGTTTGATATCAGACAGTGATAATTCTTTAAATTCTGGCAAGTTTTCTAGTTCCTCATTCACTGTTCTTAACCAAGAATTTAGAGATTTTCTTCTCTTACTCTTTATTGATATTTCCTTTACTAGTTCTGCAATCTGAAGCCTAAATAAATTGTTATTGTACAAGTTTTCAGTTTCTTTTAAATTATTAAGCTCTTCAACTGTAGGAGGTTTGTACATATCATCTTTGTTCTTGTTCTTTTTTGGAATATCTTGGGATATGCTTTCATACTTGACTTTCTTAAGCTTTGTATTATTTGAGTCACTATTTTTCCTTTTACTTTGCTTAGGTGTTGATAATTTCACGATACTTTTACCAGTAGTATCCGGTTCTTCAATAGATAAATCATTTTCATCTGAATCCTTAAAATTAAACAATACTTAATAATTTTTATTGTTAAATATATTGAAGGGTTATAATTTTACCTCGTCCCATGAATCCATTTCAGTTAATTTATCAATTAAAACCATTAAAATAACGTATTTTTCATGAACCTTCTATAAGATTTCTAAAAAGGTGCTAAAAAAATAATATTGTTGGGTTAGAAAATTTGGACCACAGATTTGAACACAACACAACCAAAACATGTGCTTTTATCACAGAGATATATATAGAGAGAGAGAGAAAACCAGCTTCAGTCAGTTCAGTCATCAGTGGCTGTTGTGGTGATTTGGTGGTGGCTGTCCTTCTAGTTAATTATTTTATGGCTGTCCTCCTTTCACGCAGTTGAGTAGCTGTTCAAGAACGCCATACTCTCACTCCATTCAATTGAGTCATAAAGCTCCAGAACTGTTACGCGCCATGGAGACACCTATCGCGCAAGGACCACGGCATATAATGGTGGGTTCATACAGCCAAATAAAATAAAATAAGAATAAAATAAAATAAGGGTAATGGTGTGGATCCGGTGGCTGACCTTGAAACGAGTTTTTGCTGCATATAGTCACAGACACTACGCATGCGCACATCTTCGATGTTGCCAGATTGCAAGTTATTTTGGAATTATTTTCAGTAGAAAACAAATATGTGATTTTCAGTGTTTTTTTGTCAATATATACAGTATGATCGAAAAATCGGCGTCCAGTTGATGGCTGGAAAAACGACGATTGAGGACATTTCCCATATAAAATGACAGCGATCTTCATTTCATAGTCATCGCTGACGCCTATTTTTCATATACGTATATCATAGTACGCGGTATATTATTTATATTTATTATTTTAATATTTCGCATCAACACGTGAAACGTGAACGCTTATTATGTATTTTCATAGTCAATAAAATTAAATAGAAATAAAATTCTAGATTCCCATAATTAATCTAATTGTTCTAGATTATTATGCTATACGTTTAAAAGTGCTTTATTAAAAATTCAGAGAAATAAAAGGGATGTGTCCAAGTTTTCTTTTTTAATTTTGTAAATGCTGAAAAGCTCCATGTCAGTGTTCATAATAGGTTTTTAACATTACATCAAAACTATGGAGGTCTTTAAAGGCCTTTTAGCCTCCGTAATTAAAATTGTAGAATCAGCTTGAGCAACATTTACAGTTAACATGTTTAATTCTGCTTATACATATATTGCATTGTTTTTCTGCTACCTTCTGCTATTCTCTACACCTAATTTATGTGATAGATTTCTTAGCATAATATGATTTATAAACCATATTTTTTTTCCCTAATGGAAGGATGGGATAGGGATATGCAAAATTAAGATATTTTAACATTTATTTTCTAATAAAGCATAATATAGTATTTAAGATTAAGATGATAACGAATTTCTCAAATGATCGAATGAAAACGGCGTCCAGTTGGCTTTTGAAATGACGATCGACGATTCCCATATAATTCTACATATAAAATGACAGCGATCTTCATTTCATAGCCATCGCCGACGCCGTTTTTATTCTTCGATCATACGGTATTATAAGAAGATCTTAATAAATCACAAACTAATTACAAACTAATCTATTAATTTATTCTGTATAAAGCATAGGTATAAAACCAAAAGAATATTATAGTTTCACGCATTTATAATTTAAGATATTCTTTGATAAAACTAGATAAAACTAATAAGATCAAAACTCAACCTTCACCATATTGTATCAAGATTTAACATTATAGGAAAAGAAATTGCAGTAAATTAAGGAAATATCATTAGTATTGATATTAAATAACTGTAATGTATTCTGACACAAACCATCTCCCCTTCTAAAAGAAAAAGATAAAACATAAAGCTTATTTTAGTCTTTATCAACACACTTCTTCGATAAAAATATATGTCTAAAATTGCTCTTAATCCACTAATAACTCTTGATATTTTAAGAAATTACTTGCACACAAATATTATAAATCAAAGTATATTAGTAACATTATAGGTAAGATGTTACCTCTATCTCTCATTGATGTGTACTTGTTCTATGTATATAAGACTCGTCTCTCATGGTAGTATTTCAAATCATCAACTACATATAATCAAAACTATTGTTCTTTGTAAATAACTAGAAATTAAATAACTTGAAAGAAATAAAATAATTCTAATAAGTTTAAAACCATTAAGGAAAAATCCAAATTTATAATAATTTTAATTCTAATGTAAATATATAAATAAATGTTATTATTATCACCTTTATATATTCATAATACTTTCATTTCACAATCTTCATTATCCTTCTTATCTTAATTTTGGATATCAAGATAAACTGAAGTTATAAAATGAATTATAGAATTTGTATTATTATTGATTAACACTCAAAAAAATTTTTTCAACTGCAAATAATTAGAAAATAAACTGCAATTTGGCAACATCGACGATGTGCGCTTGCGTAGGTATCGATGATCAAATGCAGATAAAATGCTAGATTTCAAGGTCAGCCACCGGATCCAACACCTTTACCAAAATAAGAAATAAGGGAATTCTTATTTTGTGTTCATACAGTCAAATAAAATAAAATAAGAAATATATATTTGCTCATGCGCAGTACGATGAGGTTGGATAAAGTTAACTTTTACGATTGTTTATAGTAATTTTACTATTTATAGTATATTTATTTATTCGTTGCCTACTATATTATACATTTTACTTATGTGAAATTATAAAATAAATTAAATCCAAACTGAAAATATTTGTAGGTTAGAATTAAGCGTGCGCAAAGCCGTTTTCACATAAAATAAAACAAGAAGTTAAAAGATTAAAGACTTCTTATTTTATTTGTTATTTTATTTGGCTGTATGAACGCATGTACGGTATCCCATATAACCAACTTTCTTATTTTATTTTATTTTATTCTTATTTTATTTTATTTGGCTGTATGAACCCACCATAAATCACACGGCAGGCTAACTCTGCCCGATCCCATTGTTTTAAATTTTTATAAAATTTGACCTTGAAAACACCATTATGGGTGCCGAGTCAGGGCCGGATTAAAACGTATCAAAAAATTTCCCAGAAAATAAACTATTGATAGACAGGGTCGTATTAAAAAAAATACTGGAATTTACTGAAACTGAATTTTATTTACCCAATACTGTTATCTAACCAAATGAATCGTTAACCGCGCATACTCCTCGAAAAGTAACAATGAAAAAATCAATTAACCATTTAACTGTAGAGAATAGACAATTAAAATTAAAAAAACATGCCAGGAGTTACAAACAAGAATTAAAGAAATACCCAATAAAATATCTATTGAACAATCTAAAGAGGCTATTGTGACAAATTATGTCCATCAATGGACATAGCAAATTTTGTTAATATTCATCATAATATAATAATATCATCAAGTGCAATTTATTTTATAATAGTGGTCGTGATAATATTGTAGGTTTTGAGGACCAGAAGGGGAACAGAGAGTTTAAACCAGCTCGGGTGTCTAATGTTGTTATGGTAAGAGGTATCTCTACCAATGGAAAGCAGTCCCTAGCTTATTTTACAAGCTTTTATCCCTTTTATTTAACTTGCTTTGTATGTATTATATGTTCGGGGCAAATCTTTAGAAGCACTTCCTTTCATTGTAGGAAATTAAAATTTGGCATGTAGGTTATGTGTAGGTTCAGTCCCGATGACAATACATTTTCTTGCAAGGCATGACCCGAATTTTTGACAGCTGTCAAAAAAATTTCAAAGTTGCCCGATTTTAATAAAAATCGATATACAGGATGGCCATGGGCTAAAATGAAAGAAAAAACCGAGGGTAAAGGTGTGGATCCGGTGGCTGACCTTGAAGCCCATATTTGCTGCTTTTGATCATCGATACTACGCAAGCGCACATCGTCGATGTTGCCAAATTGCAGTATATTTTCGAATTATTTGCAGTTGAAAATTTTTTTTTGCGTGTTAATCAATAATAATGCTAAATTCCTATAATTTCAGATTTATCTTGATATCAAAATTAAGGTAAAGAAGGGATAATGAAGATTGGCTTCTCGTGAAAGTATTATAACATATAAAATTGTAATAATAATAACATTTATTTATATGTTTACATTAGGGTAAAATTTATCATTTACGGATTTTTCTAATTATAAACCAAATTCATTAGAAATATAGCCTAAAATCAACATGTATAACATAAACCTAGAGGCCTTTTCAAACCCATTAGAATTATTTTATTTCTTTCAAGTTATTTAATTTCTAGTTATTTACAGGCAACAATATTTTGATTTTTTGCATATAGCATGTATTGATGTTGTGAGAGAGAATACCACCATGACAGGTCTTTATTATAGAACAATAAACGTCAATCGGAGATAGAGGTAACATTTTACCATGAATTTTACCTATTATATAATGTTTACTAATATAATATACTTTGATTATAATTAATGTTTGTATCATAATTTCTTAAAATATCAAGCATAGACATCAAGTTAATTGGATTTTTACCGAAGATGTTGATAAGACTAAAATAAGCTTTATGTTTATCTTATTTTCTCTTTAGAAGGGGAGATGGTTTGTATCGTAAAAAATACATTACAGTATTTAATATCGTGTACTTTGTTATTCTTTTCTTAATCTTACTGTAATTTCTTGTTTCCTATAATACCACATCTTGACAATATGGTGAAGGTTGAGTTTTGATCTTATTAGTTTTATAAGTCATGAAGACGCTTTTCATTGAGGGAATAATAAGAAATAATTTGAAATTCATTGCATTGTGGTTGACTTTGATTGTGCATATAAACCATTTAGAATAATAATAATAATAGAAATACAAGACTAAATTAAGACTTAGTTTGTAGGATTTATATTAAGATCTATCTTATAATATTTGTTATGTCTTCATCTTAATACTATATTATGCTTAGTCTGGCATAGTACATATAAAATATCTTAATTTTGCATATCCCATTCATCCTTCCATTAGGAAAAATATGGTTTATAAATCATATATGCTAAAGAAAATCACATAAATTAGGTGTAAGAATAGAGAAATCTTAATGTAGCAGAAAAATTAATGTAATATATGTATAAGATGAATGAATTCAAACAAGGTAACTGTTAATGTTTGCTGTGCTTGATTCTACAATTTTAATTACGGAGGCTAAAAGCACATTAATATTTTATTTACGCAACCTACCTTATATTAATAAAGTGAATATCAATAGAAAAACCTTTTACAATTAGGAATACTAGATGACATTGACAATATAATATATCTTGAATTTAATTGTCTACTAAACAGGACAATTTAAAACTCTATAATGACATTAAACTTCTTACAATTCAACGCTTAGAAAAACGCTATTAAACATAGGAAACGTTTCAGCTCAATATACCTACTCTAGTTTCAGCTTATAAAAGTTATGGAATAGATAAATAATCGATCAAAGGTAATGCCGGTAACGCCTCTGCCTTCAGTTTTCCATTTATGATTGTTTACCCCTGATAAAATACCTTAATTTTCGTTATTCTTTTCTTGTCAGATACGCTTATATTAACCACTACTTTGCCTGGAAGATTTTAATAACAAGTTTTATTAAAATGGTATCACACTAAACTGCATGTAAACATGTCACTTAAAATGTTTTAAAGAAAAAATTTGAACACATCCTTTAATTTCGGAATTTTTAATAAAGCACTTTTAAACGTAGCATAATAATCTAGATAGGAATCTAGAGGTTTTATTTCTATATAATTTTATTGACTGAAAAATACATAATAAGCGTTCACGTGTTGTGCGAAATATTAAATAATATACCGCAAATTATGATTGAAAAAAAAATAGCGTCAGGGAATGACTATGAAATGAAGATTCGCTGTCATTTTATGGAAATGTCCTCAATCGTCATTTCCCAGACAACTGGACGTCGTCGATCATACGGTATATATTGACAAAAAAACACTGAAAAGCACATATTTGTTTTCTACTGAAAATAATTCCAAGATAACTCACAATCTGGCAACATCGAAGATGTGCGCATGCGTAGTGTCTGTGACTATAAGCAGCAAAAACTCGTTTCAAGGTCAGCCACCGGATCCACACCATTACCGAAAAAAAAAATTGAGCTGTCAAAAAAATTTCAAAGTTGTCCGATTTTGATAAAAATCTAGGTAAAGTCCCGTTCTCAGAACTGCGACTGTCGCCAGCGACACGTTAAAAGAACCAATGAAATTTGTACAAAATTCAAACATCTGTCAATTTTAAATTTAGTACAGCTCCCATTGGTCGTTTGAAGTGTCAATCAGTGTCGCTGTCGACACGACGCAGTTCTGAGAACGGGGCTTAAAGGTGTGGATCCGGTGGCTGACCTTGAAGGCCATATTTGCTGCATTTGATCATCGATACTACGCAAGCGCACATCTTCGATGTTGCCAAATTGCAGTTTATTTTCGAATTATTTGCAGTTGAAAATTTTTTTTTAATCAATAATACAAATTCTATATAATTAATTTTATAATTTCAGATTTATCTTGATATCCAAAATTAAGATAAGAAGGATAATAAAGATTGTGAATTGAAAGAGTTATGAATATATAAAATTGTAATAATAATAACATTTATTTATATATTTACATTAAAATTAAAAATTATCATGTACGGATTTTTCTTAATGGTTTTAAACTTATTAGAATTATTTTATTTCTTTCAAAGTTATTTAATTTTAGTTATTTACAGGCAACAATAGATTTTGATTATATGTATTGATGCTTTGAAATACTACCATGACGGAAGTCTTATTACAGAACAATAAACGTCAATGGGAGATAGAGGTGGCATTATCTTACCTATAATGTTACTAATATAAATATAGCGTTTATAATATTTATTTGAATTATATTTATTTTTTTTATTATTTTTTATTTTTTATATATATATATATATATATATATATATTATATATATATATATATATATATATATATATATATATATATATATATATATATATATATATATATATATATATATATATATATATATATATATATATATATATATATATATATATATATATATATATATATATATATTTTTTATTATAATAATTTCTTAAAAATATCAAGTTAGTGGATTGACAATTTTAGACATATATCTTTTATCGAAGAGTGTGTTGATAAGACTAAAATAAACTTTTATGTTTTATCTTTTTCTCTTTAGAAGGAGATGGTTTGTGTCGTAGAATACATTACAGCATTTAATATTGTGTACCCCTTTGATATTCTTTTTCTTAAGTTACTGCAATTCTTGTTTCCTATAGTGCCAAATCTTGACAATATGGTGAAGGTTGAGTCTTTGATCATTAGTTTTACACCTGTGTTTAATGCAAGACCAAATTAAGATTGGTTTGTAATTAGTTTGTGATTTATATTAAGATCTTTCTTATAATATTTGTCATATCTTAATCTTAATACTATATTATGCTTTGTCTGGAAAATAAATGTTAAAATATCTTAATTTTGCATATCCCATTCCATCCTTCCATTAGGAAAAATATGGTTTATAAATCATATTATGCTAAGAAAATCATATAAATTAGGTGTAAGAATAGAGAAATCTTAAGGTAGCAGAAAAATTAATGCAATATATGTATAAGCAGAATTAAACAAGTTAACTGTAAATGTTGCTCAAGCTGATTCTACAATTTTAATTACGGAGGCTAAAAGCACAGAATATCTAGCTACGCAACAGAAAAATACTCGAAATGAAAGAGCTAAAATTGCACAAATAGAATACTAGATGGCGCGACAATATCATAATCAAAATATAATTAGAAATTTTGAACTTTCGGTTTTGGATCGACGGCTCGTCGACGGCCTTATAGCTCGGCTAAATATGCACAGTTGCCAGATTCAAAGAGACTTGATTTGGCATCCCATTCTTTATTGTGTATAATGCAATATGTGTTTTCTTTCTATTCTTCTTTTCTTGTCAGATACACTTATATTAATTATTCCTTTGGCTATTAAAATAGTTTTAAGTATATTATTAAGGAAATGAAGATCGTTGTCATTTCCATGGAAATGTCCTCAATCAATATTCTGTGACAACTGGACGTCAGTCGATCATAATACGGTATATATTGACAAAACATATACATTTTAATATACACTACCTTATAATGTTAACTAAGAAAAAATACCTTTAATTACCTTAAAATTAATAATATACAGGGCTGATTGATAGTGATATTTATTAATGCTGGAACGTTAGTAATGAAATATAAGTTTAATAATAAATAAAGAAATTTATGCAGTACCAAAAATGTTAAAAAAATTAAACAATGCCTATAATAACAAATTTCTTCCGTTTGCCACGTTATTTATATAGACCTAGGTAGATTTTAAAAGTGACAGGGTACAATTAATAATATATTAGTTCGGCATAAAATTTGCTGTCATGACATCGAACAATAAATTAAAATTCGTAAAATAAATTAAAATTATTAAGTAAACAAATCTTTATAAAGAAACGCAAGTGTACAATCATTTGGGCCCAATCGAACTCAGGAAATGATATCATAATAGTGTACTATATTATGGGTACCACTCGATATACTTTAAGGTACCATAATATTGCAATGTCACCGAAGATCCGTAAGCGCACATCTCGATGTTGCCAAATCAGTAGCTTCATTTCGAATTCATTTTGCAGCTGAAAATTTTTTTAACTGGACAATACAAATTCTATATAATTAATTTTATAATTTCAGATTTATCCTTGATATCAAATTTAAGAACAATCAGACGCCATGAAATGGTAATTCATTAATATGATACTCATATTAAAGGTACCATTTATATACATCATAGTTCAATCATATTTTAAATACATAACCGAAGATACGTAGTATACCAAGTTTAGACCCAATCGAATGCAGGAAATGGTATCGTTATATGGTACTATATTAAGGTTACCACTTTATACTCATCATAGTACCATCATATTACAAAATCACCGAAAATACGTAGTATCCCAAGTTTACAAGCCCAATCGAACGCCATGTAACGTAATATAGTGACTATAATATGGTACCAGTTGATATGCTACACGGTACCATAATGCAATGTCATCAAAAATACTAAGTATATATATGGAAATATGAGCTCAATCGAACGCCAGAAATGGTATTGAAATATGGTACTATATTAAGGTACCAACTTTATATGGATATAAGTACCATCATATTACAATGTAACCGAAGATACGTAGTATATACAAGTTTAAGATATCCAATATATATATATATATATATATATATATATATATAGACACACGAACACAGTGGACAGAGCACGAAGAGACACGAAGAGGAGTGAAATATGGAGATGGGAATGAAATGTAGAATACACATAGCATGAAATGGTAATATCGTAGTATGATATTTTCATTATGGTACCCTTATTACTTGCTCCATATGTAGACCATAATATTACAAATATCACCAGATACGTAGTATCCCCAAATTTAAGCCCAATCGAGACGCCATGTACATAATATGGAGACTATATTATGGCACCAGATGATATGCATCATAGTGGTACCATCATATTACAATGTCACCGAAAATACGTAGTATACCAAGTTTAAGCCTTATTGCCGCCAGGTAACTTAATATTGCTATGTCATCAAATATGGTACCATAGGAGGTGCAAGCTTACACTTTATAGCTCCATATGGTACCCATGATATTACAATGTCACTGAAGATATGGTATACCAAGTTTAAGCCCAATCGAAACGCCATGTATCGTAATATAGTAATTATATATTATGGTATCACTTGATATGCTTCTGAAAAAACGGCGTCCACTTGGCTGGATGAAAAGGACGATCGATGATATTTCACCACCACCGGAATGCATATAAAATGACAGTGATATTCATTTCATAGCTATCAAAACATGTGGTATGGAAATATGAGCCACCAAGCAGGAAATGGAAATAAAATAAAATATGGACACACAGACACAATTTCCCGATTATACAATGGAGGAACTGGTGGTATGAACACAATCGAACGTCAGGAAGTGGTGTTATAATAATAGAACAATACTTATTATATTGTCGCCGAATTGGAATGAAAATTCAGGATTCGAATTATACTGGATCAAACGTCAGGAAGTGATTGTAATTTAGCTCATAAGATTTAAATTCCAACTAACATGGAAAACTGAAAAAAGGAAGCTCTGGATCTATTTTTAATACGTTTTAAATGATGTGTAGCAAATTTGAGTGGTGAAGCTTTTATCAGAGTATTACGATATGAATTACACAATGGCAACACTGCACAAATTCTGGTAAATTTTGTAGAAAACTGTTTTCTTTTAAGTTTATTGCCCCTCCTATGGACATGTAATTGGGAAACCACATCAAAATATCTGAGTTGGAGAATGACTTTAAAACCTCTTCTCACACTTACTAATTTTATACATGTAACGAGGCTTCTGTTGCGTAGCTAGATATTCTGTGCTAAAAGGCCTTTTAAGGCCTCCATAGTTTTGATGGAATGTTAAAAAAAACCTATTATGAACATGACATGGAGCTACAGCATTTAAAAATAAAAAAAAAACTTGGACACATCCCTTTTAATATTTACCGAATTTTTAATAAAACACTTTTTAAACGTATAGTTGCGTGTATAGCATAATAATGTAGAGCAATTAGATTAATTATAGGAATCTAGAATTGTATTTCTATTTAATTTTATTGACCATAAAAATACATAATAAGCGTTCACGTTTCATGTGTTGTGCGAAATATTAAAATAATAATATAAATAATATACCGCGTACTATGATTGAAAAAAATAGCGTCAGCGATAACTATGAAATGAAGATCGCTGATATTTTATATGGGAAATGTCCTCAATCGTCATTTCCCAGCCAACTGGACGCCGATTTTCGATCATAATTGTATATATTGACAAAAAAAACACAGAAAAGCACATATTTGATTTCTACTGAAAATAATTCCAAAATAACTTGCAATCTGGCAACATCGAAGATGTGCGCATGCGTAGTGTCTGTGACTATATGCAGCAAAAACTCGTTTCAAGGTCAGCCACCGGATCCACACCATTACCAAAATCTATATATAGGATGGCCATGGGTTAAAATGAAAGAAAAAAAATTGAGCTGTCAAATTTGACAGCTGTCAAAAAAATCTCAAAGTTATCCGATTTTGATAAAAATCGATATATTGGATGCTCCCTACCCCATAGTCGGTTTTCATCAAGAACAGTTAACCTAATAGGACTGCTCATTCAGCCAAAAGTGTCCGCCAGGTGCATGCGAAAACTACTCGCTTTGTGACGTCATTGTAGCCCTTGTCATTGTTCTCTTTCCTTGTCTAAGTTGTTATTAGTCCTTATCCGGCAACCAATAATACACACACGTGCATTATTGGTTACCGAATGCAAAACGTTCATTATTTAGTTTATTTATTTAAACACCTTATATGTATGCAGTATAGAAAATTAACTGTATAAATCGTATTAAATACTCGGATAATACATTTTAAGAACAGCAGTTCCCAGCATCACCTTTGTAAGAATTCTTTTAGAGTAATTCCATATTTTTGTTTTAAAATAATTAATAAAACAAAATCGTGAGCACTTAGTATGCACTTTGTCACAATCCACAACACAAAATGAACGTATTTATACACTCTATAGCTCTAAAACTTTAAAGGCACCTTTTTACATTTAAAATTGACAAAATAATTAACTCAAAATTTCTCAGCTGTTATTTTTATAAGTTTACCATAGGCAACTAATAATACACATCTATCATGAACAGGCCACGAAGCAAAGCCAATGAAGCACAGAATATCTAGACGCAATATTCTGTGCAACTCAGGTGGATGGACACTTCTATGGGAGAACTGGAAATGGTTGAAAACTTGACTACAAGCGATTTTCTAGGAATCTTCCTTACCGATAAATTATTGACAAGAGTGACAGATAAAACCTTGACAGCATTCTTTCCAGTATAACTGTTCATCTCTTTTCTTTCTAAAGTGTGCGTTGAAAGGAGACAAAAACAATTTTTTGCAAACCCATAATTTGTTATTCAGAACACCACTTTTCTCCTTGTCAGGTCGTTGACGTTGACTTGTCGCCATTTTTATTTCTTTTGTTTACATCGCTGCAGTTTGCTTTGTAAATTGAATACATAAATTATTTAGGGCAAATATAGGTTTTTGATAAAACTCCTTGGACTAACGATGTAGGTAAGTGTTGATAAATAAGTTTTTTCATCTTAACATGCTCATTGTCATTCTCCTGATTTAGGTGACAGAAAAGGATCATCAAATCAAATTGAATTTTATATTTTTCATCCCAGGGACTGATAATAAAATATATATTTTATGGATAATTCTTCCTAAATATCAACGAGATGGAGCCATCGGAAGAAAGGGACCATAGTACAAAACAGAAGGGTGATCTTTTCTTTCCACTTAGGGATATTGAAATTATTATATACTGTAGTCGTGTTCTGGTATTATGCTCTGAGAAATAGATTAAACAAAGAACAATAGATATAGCACTCTAGAGGAAAAGAGGCAATACCTGTACTCTCTCTCTGATATTTGTGAAAGCCATGGCAAAGTATTGTTGTAAATATCATCTTTTAATCAATCTGGAAACTTCGAGCAAAAAGATGACACTCAACTAATACCCTGACAGATATCAGAGATCTATATGGAGGTTCTTCCTCTCTTTTCCCTGGAATACTTTTAATTTATTATTCTTGTTTATCTAGATTTCTAAGAGCACTATGAACGAACTCAGCTTGTATGTTTGAAATAATCGTCCAGCTACTTTAAAAATGATGATCGGTTTTATTTTTCATTTATATAATCTTATAGATGGCTTCATTTCTAGTTTCATCGCATGACGCCATTTTTTCTAGTTTTGTTATAATTAATTTTGTCTCCTTGATCTACTCTTGTAACATTATTCTTTTTAATTTTATTAATTTATTTTGTTGGAATTAATTTCTGATGTATATTTTGATAACAATGATATTAAACATATTTTTAAAAAATGGTGTATTTTTGTGTTTTTATGTAAGGCCAAGTAATTAAAAATAAAATGAAGAATTAAAATTTTATATTTTTTTAAAGTTCCGCCATGTACATAATCTAGTCCTCGTAGTTCCTACAAGCGATATTGGGGGCGCTAGTAGCAGTAGACTTGTCAACAGTGTCAAATTTAAACGTCAATTTCACTTTCCAATATTTAGCAAGGCGCTCGCACTTCTCCTTGTGTATGTGTTTTGTGCTGTGCACGAAGCACGAAGGCTTTGACAAGGGCTACAATGGCTTCACAACTGTCAGCTGAAGCGCGGAAAGAGGCGAACGTACGTCTTATGAGGCTTATGAGGATGAGCAATCCTATTAGTTTATATGATTAATTTACCGTTCTTGGGTTTTCATTTTATTTGTCTCACATTTGAACTGTCAAATTTGACAGCTGTCGTTTTTTTTAAGTTCTCCTTTTTTAATGAAAATCGATATACATATTATTAGGATGCCCCTTGGATGCCCATAGGAAGTTATTTAAGAAAAAGAATTGAGTTTAAGTGTGTGGCTCTGAGAAACCAGCATAACTAAAAAGTAAAAAATAAATTTAAGAATAAAAACTTTTTAAAAACAAGGTTTTATTTAAATACATTAAAAAGAAAAAAAAATAAACTTTTATTATGGACTTATAACGTCATTACAGAATTTTATATTATATAAAAGCTTGTCGCCAGATGCGAGATTTGAGTGTACAGTTGCACTCATAAAAATCTGGTACGACAACTTTATCTTGTAATTCCTAATTCCTGTAATTCTTGTAATTCTAATATCTTGTAAACCTATTCATTATTCCTATCCAGGATAAATTCATCCAGTTTAGAAGAACATTTAAAAACTTTTTTGTTGGATATTACACATGGTACCGAAAATTGTCAAAATGATATTAAACATATTATTAAAAATGGTATTGCTTATTGTTTACGTATGTATGTCGTAATTAAAATAAAGTCAGAAGAATTAAAGACCTCTGTTCTTTTCTCTCTGAATTGTCATGAGTCATCCATAAAAATTAAAAATAGATACGGATAATCAGTAAATGGGGGCGCTATAGCAGGTAGACCTGTCAAGCAGTGATCCAAATATTAAAACTAAAGAATTTCGGACTTTCTTGTATTTACTAAACTACAAAAACCAAAATATATCACACACAACAAACAAAAATAAAAAACAAAAAAAATATCAATTAAAAAGAATGAAATAAATTAAGCTGCAAGGCTAATAAAGACTCAAAGCTGCTGTAACCCGTAAGGCCCTCGGATCTAAGGTCCTGATGACAACAAAAGACTACGTGATCGCCAATGACTGGACTACAACACTGGTTAATTCCCTTTGTTATTGCATATCAGCTGCATATATATATATATATATATATATATATATATATATATATATATATATATATATATATATATATATATATATATATATATATATATATATTAATAAAATTATACAAGTTTCTCGTCTTGAACTGCTAATATAGAAATTCCAATTCCACGCTGTGCCTGGGTCATAATGTGGATCAACCTGCTCTCACTACTGGTTTCGTGGGCCCCACCCCATCATCAGGTGAGCTTGGGTATTTCCACAAAACGATCGAGCACAGCAATAAAATATATAAATACGACTTGTCGTAAAGTAGCGGTAAGATATTAAGTCCCGCATCGCGAGATAGCGGCCTGCGTGCAATGGTAGTACTTTCTGTGCCACCGAGGCAACAACTATCGATAGTAAATAAAGGCTTTTTTCGGCTAGCCCAAAATATATAATGGAAAATAAATTTCTTGCAGTTTTTAGGTATAATAAAATTATACAAGTTTCTTGCCTTGAACTGCTAATATAGAAATTAATTCCACGCTGTGCTCGTCATAATGTGGATCAACCTGCTCTCACTACCGGTTTCGGGGCCCTACCCCATCATCAGGTGAGCTTGGGTATTTCCACAAAACGACGAGCACAGCGCAGAATATATAAATACGACTTGTCGTAAAGTAGCGGTAAGATATTAAGTCCCGTATCGCGAGATAGAGGAATTAATTTCTATATTAGCAGTTCAAGGCAAGAAACTTGTATAATTTTATTATACCTAAAAACTGCAAGAAATTTATTTTCCATTATATATTTTGGGCTAGCCGAAAAAAGCCTTTATTTACTATCGATAGTTGTGCCTCGGTGGTACGAAAGTACTACCATTGCACGCAGGCCGCTATCTCGCGATGCGGGACTTTCCATAATATGCACGTAGCGTTCCCGCCAAAGCGAGTTGGCCTGCCGTGTGATTTATATGCCGTGCAAGGACTGTATATATTCCATAGATAACAGAACTAATATATTCTAAAGGACTGTTCGATCGCGTCAAATCGCCGCTGTCGTAGTCGCAGTGGAATGCTACGTCACGCGCTGACCAGCGCTCCACAGTGCGGCGGATGGTTATTCTAGCGGGACAAAATCTCAAGAGCAATGTTTGGGACTTAAAATCTAAGAACGTAGCAAATGGTCTAATATATAGCAACTTTATGGTTAAATTTATTTATTTATTAACAACTTAATTTTATTAATAAATAAATACAAGATAATAAAACTAATGATATTATTCGTACATGACATTACACAAAACCGTATTGTAAACCATTGCCAAATACATAAAATTATGATATCAGGTGAAATACTTACAAAAAAATCTTTAGCAGTTATTTTTTAATTACTTTGTAATCTTGTGACACCCTCTATATTTTATTTTAAAAAATTATATTTTATTTTAAAAATATTAATTAAGATAGATATTTTAATTTTAATTTTAACACTCGGTAATTGTAAATTCATATACAGTAAGTATCTAAGACAATTTTATAAACTCAGTGCCTTTTGATGGAGTTGTTTTGTTTTTATACTATCCGATTGAAATGAAACTTTTTGGGCATTCACCTGTTAAGCTTGAACTCCCTGTGACTGTGACTACCTGTGTTGGTAACTATTGGTCACTCAAAAGATCTACATCATTCAATATATCGATATTTGAAAAAAAATGAAAGTTTGATATCTGGCAGAACAAAGGCAATGTAAAGGATTTTTAACAAATAATATACGTACAGTAGAAAAGTACATACCTTTGGCAATCTTCAACATAATTTGGCTTTGGAATAAAATGTATAAGCACTTGTAAATATTTTGTTTTCGTATGATCTCTGCCTTGCTGAGCAGAAAACGACCAAATTTGGTTGATAAAAATGTATCGAAATACAAAGAATATTCATGCATTTTTATATCAATTGGAATGTCTACTATTTATTCTTACAGTACACATTTTTTGGCTTATTTCTAACCAAACGCTTTTGTCCCGCTAAATTTATCTTGCAACGCAGTGTGCGCTCGTCCGTCAAAACAAAAATAAGTGTCACTGTCAAAGAATATTATAGTTTTAATATGGAGGGCTTAGACTCCATAAGTTTTAAGAACTCTCGTGTGGAAGCTTTAGTGATTTGTCATACGGTGGCGCTTTTGAACATAATCGAAGCCTGAAAATGCTAATATTTTAAATTTTGAGGACTACGCGCGGCGATATTTCGTACGGTGTTGCCAAACATATTTTATTTCTCGATATTTAAAGAAATATGTATTGATTATATATTTCGTATATTCGATAAAGTACATGAGGCATCCTAAGGCTATGAAAAAAAAAACGTAGCTATGAAAATAAAATTTTAGATTTTTAATTTTTTGTACCTTATAATAAAAATTACTTCATTCCAATAAAAAATTAACTAGTATGATTATGTGTTATCTGTGCTAGTATTAGGAAACTCGAGTAAATACGGAGAATATTAATTCGTTCTCTAAGATGAGCACTACTAAGTAATTTTTAAATTCGACCCATAAGGGGTGTAATTAGATAAAGGGATGTAATTATACAAAAAAAATCTGTAAATCTACTCTAGGAGTATAAACTTTTGCACAGATGTGGCGTATTTGAACATTGATAAGCGATTTTTGGAAATGTATAGCCTAAGTGTTAGTAGTGAAACTGGGGTGAAATTTTGTACAAAAAGTGTTAGTTCTAGGAGTATGAAATTTTGTACAGAGTTTCCTTAAGTGACGAAAGAGTGAGTACCTAGGAAGCTAATTTTGACATTCATCCCTTAGAAATAGGGATGAAAATTTGTACAAAAGGTTAAAATCGGTTTTAGAAGTATGAATTTTGCAGACGTTCCTTATGTAACGTAATTTAGCATTAAGAAGCAATTTTGGAAATTCGCCCTCTAAGGGTGTGAAGTGAGGGGTTGAACGTTCTGGAAACAATAGAAATTCTGTTCAAGGAATATGAGAATTTGCACAGAGGTTCCCTTTTATGTAGCGTAATTGAATAATTAAGTGATTTTGGAATTCATTCCTTAATAAGGTAAAACTAGGGGTGAAAATTTTGTATAATTTTTTATAAAAATCCGTTCTAGGACTAGGAGTAATGAAATTCTGTTCAGAGGTCCCTTAAATGATGAAAGTGAGTACCTAGAAGCGAATTTTAGGCATGCATCCCCTAAAAATAAGGGATGAAAATTTGTACAAAAAATTTGTTAAAATCGGTTTTAGAAGTATGAATTTTGCAGACGTTCCTTATGTAACGTAATTTAGCACTAAGAAGCAATTTTGGAAATTCGCCCTCTAAGGGTGTGAAATGAGGGGTTGAAACGTTCTGGAACAATAAATTCTGTTCAAAGGAATATGAGAAATTTGCACAGAGGTTCCTTGGTGTAGCGTAATTGAATAATTAGAGTTGATTTTGGAATTCATTCCTTAGGGGGGTAAAACTAGGGGTGAAAATTTGTATAATTTTTATGTAAAATCCGTTCTAGGACTAGGAGTATGAAATTCTGTTCAGAGGTCCCTTAAATGATGAAAGTGAGTACCTAGAAGCGAATTTTAGGCATGCATCCCCTAAAAAATAAGGGATGAAAATTTGTACAAAAATTTGTTAAAATCGGTTTTCGAAGTATGAATTTTGCAGACGTTCCTTATGTAACGTAATTTAGCACTAAGAAGCAATTTTTGAAATTCGCCCTCTAAGGGTGTGAAATGAGGGGTTGAACGTTCTGGAACAATAAATTCTGTTCAAGGAATATGAGAATTTGCACAGAGGTTCCTTATGTAGCGTAAATTGAATTAATTAGAGTGATTTTTTGGAATTCATTCCTTAAGGGGGTAAAACTAGGGGGTGAAAATTTGTATAATTTTTTATGTAAAATCCGTTCTAGGACTAGGAGTATGAAATTCTGTTCAGAGGTCCCTTAAATGATGAAAGTGGGAGTACCTAGAAGCGAATTTTAGGCATGCATCCCCTAAAAAGATAAAGGGATGAAAATTTGTACAAAAATTTGTTAAAATCGGTTTCCTAGAAGTAATGAATTTTGTAGACGTTCCCTATGTAACGTAATTTAGCACTAAGAAGCAATTTTGGAAATTCGCCCTCTAAGGGTGTGAAATGAGGGGTTGAACGTTCTGGAACAATAAATTCTATTTCTAAGGAATATGAGAATTTGCACAGAGGTTCCTTATGTAAACCGTAATTGAATAATTAGAGTGATTTTGGAATTCATTCCTTAAGGGGGTAAAACTAGGGTGAAAATTTGTATAATTTTTATGTAAAATCCGTTCTAGGACTAGGAGTATGAAATTCTGTTCAGACGTCCCCTTAAATGATGAAAGTGAGTACCTAGGGAAGCGAATTTTAGGCATGCATCCCCCTGAAAAATAAGGATGAAAATTTGTACAAAAATTTGTTAAAATCGGTTGTAGAAGTATGAATTTTGCAGACGTTCCTTATGTAACGTAATTTAGCACTAAGAAGCAATTTTCGGAAATTCGCCCTCTAAGGGTGTGAAATGAAGGGTTGAACGTTCTGGAACAATAAATTCTGTTCAAGGAATATGAGAATTTGCACAGAGGTTCCTTATGTAGCGTAATTGAATAATTAGAATGATTTTTCGAATTCATTCCTGGTAAGGGGTAAAACTAGGGAGGTGAAAATTTGTATAATTTTTTATGTAAAAATCCGTTCTACGACTAGAGAGTAGGAAATTCTGTTCAGAGGTCCCTTAAATGATGAAAGTGAGTACCTAGAAGCGAATTTTAGGCAATACATCCCCTAAAAAAATAAGGGATGAATATTTGTACAAAAATTTAATTTAAAAAATCAGGTTGTAGAAGTATGAATTTTAAATACGTCTCCTTATGTAACGTAATTCTAGCACTAAGAAGCAATTTTTTGGAAATTCGCCCTCTAAGGGTGTGAAATGAAGGGTTGAACGTTCTGGAACAATAAATTCTGTTCATGGAATATGATGATGATCATATATGATGATTTGCACAGAGGTTTATTATGTAGTGTAATTGAATAATTAGAGCGATTTTGGAATTCATTCCTTAAGGTAAGTAAAACTAAGGGTAAAAATTTGTATAATTTTTATGTAAAATCCGTTCTAGGACTAGGAGTATGCAATTTTTGTACAGAGGTCCCTTAAGTGATGAAAGTGTAAAACCCAGAAGAAAATTTTGGACATGCACCCCCTAAAAATAAGCACTTCCTATAAAACAATTAAAATAAAAAAAAAATTGTCTAAAAAAATAAAAAAAAAGTTAGTGGGCCACCTATCAATACTTAGGGTATAAAAAATAGATAACCTAGGAATAGGTTGTGACCAAAACCAAACCAAACTGACCTACTGAATATACATATAAAATTTTATCAAAAATCGGTCTAGCCGTTCTCGGAGATGGTAACAAAAAATTAAAAAAAAACAACCTTATTAAAATATAGGGAGATGATGGTGGAACGGTGAAAAAAATTTAGGGTTATTTGTATTTATTAATGCCAACTAAAAATAAAAACATTTTTTTTCAAAAATAAAAAATGAGGGTGGGCTACCCTACTGCACATAAGGGTATAAAAATAGATAACAACCTATTCTTAGACGTTACTGAATATACATATATAAAATTTTATCAATATCGGTCAAAGCTGTTTCACGGATGGTAACAAAAAAAAAAACAACCCTATTAAAAAAATAGGGGGATGATGGTAGAACAGTGAAAATTTTGGGTTTTTGTATTTTTAATGCAAAAATAAAAATAAAAAATATATTTTCAAAATATAAAAAAATGGGAATGGGCTACCCTTATCATAAGGGTATAAAAATAGATAAATAAACTATTTTCAGACCTACCAATATACATAATAAAATTTCATCAAAATCGAAGCAAAACCGTTTCGGAAATGGTAACAAGAAACTTTAAAAAAACAACCCTATTAAAAATAGGGGATGATGGTAGAACGGTGAAAATTTAGAGTTGTTTGTATTTTTAAGGCCAAATAAACAAATCTTTTTTTTTTTCAAAAAATAAAAATGAGGGTAGGCTACCCTCTCGGCTACCCTTATCACTTAAGGGTATAAGAATAGATAACAACCCATTCTTAGACGTACTGAATATACATACATATAAAATTTTATCAAAATCGGTCAATCGGAGATGGTAACAAAAAACTTAAAAAAAACAACCCTATTAAAAAATAGGGATGATGGTAGAACGGTGAAAATTTAGGGTTGTTTGTATTTTTTAATGCCAAATAAAAAAATTAAAATTTTTTTTTTCAAAAATAAAAAAATTAGTGGTCTACCCTTACCATTTAGGGTATAAAAAAATAGATAACAAACTATTTTCAGACCTACTCAATATACTTATAAATTTCATCACAATCGGCCAAGCCGTTTCGGAGATGGTATCAAAAAAAACAACCCTATTAGAAATAGGGGATAATGGTAAAACGGTGAAAGGAATTTAGAGTTGTTTGTATTTTTAAGGCCAAATAAAAAAATATTTTTTTTTCCAAAAATAAAAAATGAGGGTGGGCTACCCTCTCGGCTACCCCTTATCACTTAAGGGGTATAAGAATAGATAACAACCTATTCTTAGACGTACTGAATATACATATAAAATTTTATCAAAATCGGTTAAGCCGTTTCGGAGATGGTAACAAAAATCTTAAAAACAACCCCTGTTTAAAAATAGGGGATGATGGTAGAACGGAAAAATTTAGGGTTGTTTGTATTTTTAATGCCAAAAAAAAAATTAAAAATATTTTTTTTCAAAAAATAAAAAATGGGGGTGGGCTACCCTTACCACTTAAGGTATAAAAAATAGACAACAAACTATTTTCAGACCTACTCAATATACATAATAAAATGTCATCAAAATCGGCCAAGCCGTTTCTGAGATGGTATCAAATAAAACAACCCCTATTAGAAAATAGGGGGATGATGAGTAGAACAGTGAAAATTTAGAGTTGTTTGTATTTTTAAGGTATTAAATAAAAAAAATTATTTTTTTCCAAAAATAAAAAAATGAGGGTGGGCTACCCTCCTCGGCTACCCTTATCACTTAAGGGTATAAGAATAGATAACAACCCATTCTTAGACGTAACTGAATATACAAATAAAATTTTATCAAAATCGGTTAAGCTGTTTCGGAGATGGTAACAAAAATCTTAAAAAACAAACCCCTGTTAAAAAAAAAAATAGGGATGATGGTAGAACGGGTGAAAATTTAGGGTTGTTTGTATTTTTAATGACAAATAAAAAAAATTAAAATATTTTTTTTTTCAAAAAGCAAAAAAAAAATGGGGTGGGCTACCCTTATCACCTTAAGAGTATAAAAACAGATAACAACGTATTCTCAGACCCACTGAATATTACATATAAAATTTCATCAAAATCGATCAAGCCGTTTCGGAGATGGTAACAAAAATTAAAAAAACATCCCCTATTAAAAATAGGGATGATGGTAGAACGGTGAAAACTTAGGGTTGTTTGTATTTTTTTAATGCCAAAATAAAAAAAATAAAAATATTTTTTTTAAATAAAAAAATGGGAGTGGCTACCACCTTATCCCTTAAGGGTATAAAAAATATAACAACCTTGTTTTCAGACCTACTCAATATACTTATAAAATTTCATCAAAATCGGCTAAGCCGTTTCGGAGATGGCAACAAAAAAATGAAAAACAAACCTCTATTAAAAATAGGGATGATAGCAGAACGGTGAAAATTTAGGGTTGTTTGTATTTCTTAATGCCAAATAAAAATAAAAAAACATTTTTTCTTTTCAAAAACTAAAAAAAAGAGGGTGGGTTACCCTCTCGGCTACCCTTATCAGTTAAGGGTATAAAAATAGATAACAACTTATTCTTAGACGTATTGAATATACATATAAAATTTTATCAAAATCGGTTAAGCTTGTTTCGGAGATGGTAACAAAAATTAAAAAACAACAACCCTATTAAAAAATAGGGATGAAAGAAGAACGGTGATAGAACAATTGAAAAATTTAGTGTTGTTTGTATTTTTTAATGCCAAATAAAAAAAATAAAATATTGTTTTCACAAAATAAAAAAATGAAAGTGGACTCCACCTATCATTTAAGGGTATAAAAAATATATAACTACCTATTCTCAGACCTACTGAATATACACATATAAAATTTCATCAAAAATCAGCTAAGCCGTTTCTGAGGAGTAATACAGTAACCAAAACTGTAACACGGGAATTATATAAGATAATATTATATGTAAACTGGCGGAGTGCGGAGAACGGAAAGACTGATTATAGCAATAGAATAAATTTGAAACTATAATTTAAAACTATTCAAGAAAGTACACACAAAACAAGGCAACGCCGCGCGTCTATTCGTTCAATTCCGAGCAAAATAGCGAGGCTCCACGAAGTTGGGGCCTCGCTCGCCAAAGCGAGGCCCCATCGACAGGTCAGATTTTGATGCCAGACGAGACTTCTAGGGTATTAAGATATTCTTTGTCACTGTCTAAAACTTTTGGCGCGAAATGCAACTGGGTCATTAGATGACGTAGAAAAACTGACAGTGCAGGAGGATAGGAATCGAACAATCCATATCTCTATATAGTATCCTTGCCTATCGCGCACCGCTCCTTTCAGAACCGTTCTCGAGTAGCCCCAGGGCGTAAAGCCCGGAACTCGAAGTTCGCGAATGGAGGACAGCAAGTGTAGCTGGTGACATACTGGTGATACGTCGTCGTTCTGAGAACGGGGCTTCAGAGAACTAGAATCATGATTAAAAACGATTTTATACCGATGTTCCAATGACTAAAAAACAAAAAGCACAAAAAGTGACATTGGGCGCGTTCAGGGACGGTCAGCGGCTGAGTAAACGGTTTCCCTAAACCTTATTCAAAGCCCTAAACGGTCGTCTCTTTTTACACGCAAAAATAGTCAGCCGCTGAGCAAAATACTCAGCGATCGGTCAGCCGCTGTGTTCCATGAAAGCGCACATTAATTTTTTTTTATTAAAATCATATTAACATTTTTTATTTAAAAAACAGTAGTTATTATCTGTGTTATTACGGTAATTTTCTGGGTAATTTTTAACTAGCTCATTCGAATTAATTTCAAATTTACCATAAGTTAGATATAAAATATTAGGAATAATTATAATAGAAAATAAATATTATAAGGTAGATAATTATTTTTTATTATTTTTATGATGTATAACAGTATCATAAGATAATCACATTATAATATAAATATATAATATTTTAATATCTAAAAATACATTTACAGTTGATATTCAAATCAGTAGTTGAGCTGAGTTGAGATTCTTGATTAAAATTGAGCAACAAAACAAAAAACTAAAAATAAGAAAACTCACTCTTGTCAAAAGTATTAATAAAAAAAACAGATAGTTAAATAACGATACACTTGTTGCAAAAAAAAGGTTTAAACAAATAAAAATCAGAAATCAACATTAAAAATGAGAACCTCTATATAGGCGTAGCTAAAACACGTAGTGGAGTCTTTCTATCAACTCCAGGCGTTCTACAGAGTCTTTTTGGTGTTTTTACAGTAAGCGGTACTTTAATATATGGCATATTTTGATTCTGACCTCTTCGTGGTGACGATATCGCTTTTTCAATGCCATTCAGATCTCTACGAGGTGTAGTCATCTCTGTATAATCCTAAAACACAAATAACTTTAATCTGATCTTTATTTGTGCACATGGTTTTATTAAAATACCTGTAATATATCACTGGAACTAGTCTCTTTATTGCTTTTGATATACTGTTTTCCCAGAGCTTGTAGTTTTTGCTTTTGAGAAACGTTTCCATACTTACGTCTCGGAGAAATGCTATTTTTCTTATATTTTTTCTCTTCAGATCTTAAAGCTCTTATCCTAGAATTTTATTAGATATAAATAAACAATTTAGCACTATCAGGCTTGGTGCATTTCAGCTGATTACAAAAAATTTCGACCGCAGCGCTGTATACGGCAGAAATCAGAAATTTTCGCTATGTATTTCACGCCGAGCCGTCCCGATTACAGTTCATGTTGATCGCATTAAAATAATATTGAGATCGTTGCTTTATCATAATAATCAAGTATTTTAGTTTTTTGCTAGTGAAGTTATTGAAACTATAAAACACTCAGGTATAATAAAAAATAAGTTAAAAAGAATCCGAACTAGGCGCCGCGCCGTGTTGTGTTGTGACGATTTCAAATGTTAATAAAATTGCAGAAAATATGTTAACGCGTAAAGGAGAGCGTAATTAGGGCGTTGTTGGGTGCAATAACATTCAATAACTCAACTTTCCCGGATATTCAACTGTTCCGAAACAGCATTTTATAGCTTCATAGTTCTTACACCGATTTGATCAAAAGCAAAAATGGATTCAAGCAGTTCGACGAAACAAGTGAGTAAACAAAACAAAGTGCTCGTTACATAATCAAAAAACTATATGGACATATACAGTACGTCTATCCGTTCTGTAGCTACGGGGCATCCGTAAGAGGGGAAACGATATTCTCTTGACGTTTCTCGTAAAAAATTAGACGATGCGTCCCATCAAAAAAAAAATTGACAAATTTGCAAGTAGCCAATGAAATGAGTGGATGGAGTGTTTTCTGCCGTTTCTATTTAGGTACGGATTTATAAAATATATTGCTGTTTATTTAAATATTTTTGTCCGCATTCTTTGCATAGACACAGATCCAGTAGACGTACTTTACTATGAGAGGATAAAATATAATTTGCAATATTAATGGTATACTTTTTTTAATCCACTAGTGATTAAATGTTTTATGAACATCTAAAATTATAATTATGTACCTTTAAAAAATTTCGTTATAGCCGAAGTAGCCTCAATTATGCCCCACTAGCAAAACCGGTGATAAAATTATGCTCGCTACCGTAGCTGAACTCATCTAATTCTTTTTTAACTGGAATAATAAATTATAATACAAGTTAGACTTTCTGAAGGTATCAAAATATTTACTTTTTTATTTTTATTTTTAGAATTTTCACAAATTATACTTCCTAACACTTTTAGAATAATTTAATAATACATTTTTCGTATACTCGCTATTGGTATATGCTAGTTTACTACGATATTCTCCGATGGTGGCAGCACCGGCGGAGAATGCACCAAGCCTATAGCCGATATAGCCCCAATTATGCCCCACTAGCAAAACTGGTGCATAAAACTATGCTCGTTACTGTAGTTGAGCTCATCTAAAAAGTTTTTTTAGCTGAAATAATAAATTATAATACAAGTTAGACCTTCTGAAGATATCAAAATATTTACTTTTTTATTTTTATTTTTAGAGTTTTTACAAATTATACTTCCTAAAACTTTTAGAATAGTTATATAATAAATTTTTCGTATACTCGCTATTTAAACCCTTGTATTTGTATATATTAGTTGTTTACGATATTCTCCGATTGCGGCAGCGCCGGCGGAGAATGCACCAAACCTATATAGTTTTTCTTTAAGGTATAATATAAAATGATGACAATAAACTGCCAACAAGCACGGACTTTTACGCGTCTCTTCCCATTTTTTACTTTTTGGTGAAAAAAAAAACCGTACAAATTAATAAAAACACGTTAAAAACTAATAAAAATAGATATGTCTCTACCTTCCCGACATACATGTTCTATACGTAGAAAATGCACCTCATAAAAACTAGTTTCCGTACATGTAAAAAACTAGTTTTTACGGAAAGGTTTTATCCTCCTATTCCTGGCTCTTTCTACAGTTCCTAAATTCATAAGATCTCAACCGCCACACTTTGCGCCAAAAAATTTAAATTTAAACTTATTTACAATACAAACCTATGAGACATTCTAGTAGAGTCACTACTTTTAACAGATATACCATTACCAGATCTGTTTATAGACCTTTTTATCGAACTGGGTTGAGATTGTGAAGATTGATTTGAAGATATAGAAGAATCACAGTCTTTTAAGTTATCAAACAAGCTAAAAAGTAATAATTATAGAATTGGAAAAAAATATTTACAAATGAAAAACTTACCGTGCTTTGGCTCTCACCATACCCATATTCTGACTTCTCAGTTTAGCCACAGAAGCCCTACCATTAGCGGACACGTCTTGCGGACTACTAGGGCTGGTAAAGAAACCCTCTGCACTGATCCAATGATCCGATGACGTCGCTGTCGTGTCAAAACTCGTAGAGCCGGATACGTTGGTTGAAATCTGAGGGCTCGATTGTGGCAAGTTCTTAGCGTTTCCTGTAAAGGTCGTAGGGCTTCTTGGTTTGAGTCCTAGGGATCTTTTAGACATTGCAGGCGATTTTTGTAATGTTGGAGTTAAGTCTGTTGCATCCTGTTTTTTCCTCGTTATCTCGATCCTAGGAATGAGGGACACTGTCCCTACGTGCCAGGACTGGTTCCTAACGACCTGAGCCCCTTTTTTCTCTCTTTCTGTCGACCTTCTTCTAATACTCCCTATTTTTCGAGCGCTGGGAGATCGAATTATCTTATTATCTGCGCTCCTGCGAATTCTGAGATCCCTGCTTAGCCTCCTAGCTAGCTGATCTGTGATGGGACTGATCGAAGCCGACTCTAAAGTTTTTTTGTAAGCGGTTTGGACGTTTTCTATGTTGTTATTGTCCATAAGTTGTTTCTGAAAATAAAAATGTAGATATTTAAAAAGTATATCGATAATATCAGTATACCGGATGCGTCTCAAAAGTGGCACACCTCTATAAGTTTTTATTTTTTCAGATAGAAAAACAAGATTTAGTAGTTCATATGCTAGTATATGACATAAATTTGGATTGATTGACATATTCAATTATTTTCGGTCACTTCCTGTTTCACCGGAAATGACTACAACTTTTGATTTTTAAATGGCACCCTCGGTATTTTTTTTACTTTATTCGATAGAAAATGGCACTCTGAATGACATATAATATGTCAACTTTTGACATTTTTGCTTAAAAATAAATTGTATTTTAAATTTCAATCCAGAGTGCCATGGCTGTGTTAAAAACACTAATTTTTAATTAAGGAGCTTTGGAAAAATAGATTTTATCGTCTAATATTTTTCGTGTCTTACCCTGGCCAGTTAAAAGATGCCTAAATCGTATTTTTAATCATATCTCAATTTTCTCAAATGGAACGAGGGTGGCCCATTAGCATGGTGAAACAAGAAGTGACTGAAAAGAATTGAATAGGTTATGGAACTGAAAAGTTCGATCTCTGCCGATTTTCTATTAGTTGCGTTTAGTCGTATGTACGCACTGTAGCTGTAAACTTTATTTTATAAAATAAAGAAAGCTCCATTTGCTTTTAAATTATATTTGTGCCTTTTAGTTAAAGCCCTCTTTCTATAAATCCTATAGAGTTGAGCCACTTTTGAGACGTACTCGGTATTGATACTTCAAAAAAAATCGATAAGTTCCTACATCTCGATCTGAGAAATAAAATCGTGTATATTTAAAAAATCGATTCTTTTCGACTTCAGTATCAATATTTTTACACATCCCTACCTGGGTTTCCACTGTTCTAGTATCCATAGTATGTGCATTTTCCAACTCCAAAGAGATTCGTCTTTCTATTTCTGTAATCCTATTTTTAAAATCCTCATACTCCACTTTAGGTACTCTAATGTAGTCCGGCTCCTCTAGTTTCAAACCGAGATTCTTTTGTGATAGCATGAGTTCTTTTTTAGTACCAGCACAAGAGTTCCGTTTTTTCTTTCTATTTGTGTTACAACAAATAATTTTAATTGCCTTATTATTATAATTATTTATCTCTGTTGGCTCACCTCAAGTTGGCAGCATTACTCACAGCAGACCATCTTCTTTCCAACAAAGATTTGGCGCCCAAACTGTTCCTTCGTGTAGGTATTTCATCTTCTTTTAAACTCTTCATACTTTTGCTTCTCATGTACCAGTGCATTTTCTTTTCCTTGTGACTAAGAGAAGAAATCTCATATTTTGAATTTTTATAAAATATTTCAGTTTACATTTTTTACTTTTATTTATTAATATCAAAAACTTACATGTTATCACATTCTGGGTCCAGATTTAGGACACTATTCGTCTTTAAACCACTAAAACATTGTAACTCTTAAATCAAAATAACATATTTAATACTTTGAAACGTACTTTGGATTCACGCTGACCGGAGTCCTGGTTGGACTAAAGGGTGTATTTAATAGGGCACAATCAGGCAATTTTGTTAAAACATCTTTCCTAGATTGAAAAAAAAACATTTGTTACATAAAAATGGTATAAATAAAATAATTACTATACTTTTTTTTCAGTGACAACCCACTCTCTGCCTTCCTTTTCTTCAAATATGATACAGTAGGCGTTAACAAATCAGGTGTAACTATATTATTTCCAATTAAATCTTCATCTGACTTACTACTGACAATTTTCTTTAGACCACTGAACATTCCTATGTATAAAAATGTGTTAAAATATAGTTTAAATCAAGCAAGTAAAAATAGTTTTTAGTTCTTTTCTATTTAGTAAACTATTTACTTGTTAACGAACCACTTCTCCTTTTATTTTTTCTTCTTTTTTCAGACTCAGCTTCTCTTATTTGTCCCACTTGTTCTATTATATTGTCAGGAATAACTCCAATATTCTTAGAATTTTCTATTAACAATTTTGTTATATCACATATCTTTGTAATCATAAGAGAGGATTTTGGAACCATTTTCTCATCAATAGGAAATATATTAGGCCCTACCAAAATCGATAGGTTTCCAAAATTCATTTTGTTACATGAAGAATATCCAGCCACTTCATAAAAAAACTAGAATAATTTAATAAAAAAAAATTGAGACTGACCAAAATAAAAATCCAACTTTACCTGCATTAAATAAGATAAAACATTTAAATTTTCACTTGGCAACAATAAACACGACAACAACAAAGATTCTAACTTGTTTTCAACTATGCTACAGCGTAAAAACAGCTCATGGTAATTAGATGGAATGAGTGGTTCTGGTAGTTCTCTTAAAAAACATTTTAAAACCACTGCTATATCTATTACATGGTGTTCATCTCCTAAACTACAGCCACGGTCAAGCAACAACTAGAAAAATAAATTTTCATTCGTTGTTAATATTTAAACAACTGCAAAATTACTTTGATTTCATTTTGTCGAGATTTTGAGCCCTCCTTTCTAAAAATTCCTTCAGTCTGTACTCTGGATAAAATGTAAGTACATAATTCATGAATTCTCTTTGGTATTGTCAGTTGTTGACCATTTGATAATGTTACTGTCTCAGTCTCCAAGTTAACTAATGGCACTTTAAAGAATTTTTTTCCATATCTAGTTATCTAAAACAACAAAATTATAGCAGATTATAGTCTTTTGTATTCATTCCACAATGCATTCTACTCCTGTGTAAGAATATTTACCTGAGGGGGTGGACGCCCCTTTTTTGGTCTATATTTGATACCATCCTTTCTTAAATGCTGTATGGCAATGTTTCGAATTTCTTCCTTTTTATTCACATCGTTAATAAACATTTTTAAAGCTATTCTTGACTATTAGGTATAAAAACAAACAACACTCAGCATCTCGGCAACATTCTTTTTTGAAATTTGAAACATACCAAATGACATATGACATGATTGACATTTATTTTACCGTCAAATTATCAGCTACTATTGGACAATGGATGGCGGTTTTTATAAATTTTTTAACGGTCACATACATACATTTAAAAATTAAACATTTTATTATTTATAACAATCAAAAATGAAAACGATTAATAGTAATAGTAACCAGATAGTAACCAAGTAAACCCAAAGATTAACGCCAATCTTATGCCTATTTGTTATACAGGGTGTTTCAAAACAAATACGAAAAACTTTAGGGGGTGATTCCTTGTTCAAAATAAAGGGTAGTTTGCTTTATAAACGTTGGGTCAAAAGTCAACCATTAGGTTGGTAGGTACCATAATGTTTTTATTTTTTATCTTGAAAACGAAAAGAGATAGATTAATGAAATTTTATGGAAGCATTACTGTTATGAAAACACACTTTCTGGTAATTTTTTCACTTTTTTAAAATGAGTGGAAGGGGTTGAAATAAACTACCCCTATCATTCTTGTTAACAAAATTTAAAGAAAAATCTTATCAAACACATGCAAAAAAATTAATTTGGATAGTTTAGTTTGTTTTTTATCTCTTGTGTTTTTTTGATAAAACTCACCGATTTGAAATTAAAAAATAAAATGTAAAGCATTACATGTCAGGACAAAAAACATTTTTAGATTAAGAATCTAGTGATAATAACGATAATAATAATAATCTAGATAATAACGTATTGCAGTAGAGTAGTGTCAAATAAAATAATATTAGAAACATCCTAAAAAGTAACAGCGGCCGACTAGATTTTTTCCTAAAAAAATTACAGCAGCCCACTAGATTCTTTATCAAAAAATGTTTTTTGTCCTGGCATGTAATGCTTTACATTTTATTTTTTAATTTCAAATCGGTGAGTTTTATCAAAAAATACAAGAGATAAAAAGTTTCTAAACAAACTAAACTATCCAAATTAATTTTTTTGCGTGTGTTTGATAAGATTTTTCTTTAAATTTCGTTAACAAGAATGATAGGGGTAGTTTATTTCAACCCCTTCCACTCATTTTAAAAAAGTGAAAAAATTACCAGAAAGTGTGTTTTCATAACAGTAATGCTTCCATAAAATTTTATTAGTTTATATATCTCTTTTCGTTTTCAAGATAAAAAATAAAAACATTATTGTTCCGCCATCTTTGTAGCGCGATATTTCCCTAATGGTTGACTTTTGACCCAACGTTTATGAAGCAAACTACCCTTTATTTTGAACAAGGAATCACCCCCTGAAGTTTTTCGCATTTGTTTTGAAACATCCTGTATAGTCAAAGCTCTGGTCAAAGAGTATGATATGGGTATGATTACAGATCACAGGTATGATCAAAGGCATTCAAGGGTATGGTCCATGATACAAAGAGTATAAGTTCAAAGTTTGTTCAAAGTATAAGTTAGAAGTTAGGTTAGGTTAACGCACTTTTTTTTTCGTTTTTGCAAATACGTTTAAAATAAAGTATACGGAGGGTACCGCTTAAATTCCTGTCCCGATATTGAAGGATGGCTATAGAATTTCAATGCATTTCCTACATAAGCCTATCCTTGTGTTGTAGTTGTAGGAGGTTTGACTAAACAAGGATGAACCCTTAGGATGAACCTATGTCAAAGAGTAGATAAGACAAGAGACGACAGTGAACAAAGAAGTCGAATTTCGCGAGAGAGACGCAGATATATTAAAATTTAAAGGTCCCATCAAGTCCCATTTTGTCTGTTGCCAAGTATATTTCTTTGAAAAATAAACAAGATTTTCTGAAAATAAATTAATAATATAAGAAGGATATAAAGTAACGTATGTTAATACGGAAATGTAAATTTTAGTTTAGGTTGGTTTAGGTTCTTTTTCGCAATGTACTGATAATATCAAAGAAACAGAATGACTAAAGTTGGTCGATTTCAAGATAAACAGATAAAATCTGAAAATCTGACAACTGCGCATTTTATTTATTCGAACCTAAGATTTTAGGACGCTAATCAGCTGTGCTAATCAGGCTTAAACATAAACAAATCTGATTAGTTGTTTTCTTGCATTTTTGCCTTTTTAAAGTGTGTTTTCAGAGTTTTTCGATATATTATCGTTTTGAGAGTTTTTAAGGTTTAATTTTAGTATCGTTTTTATTGCGTTCTAATTTGTAATTATTGTTAAATATGAATACTGAACAGGACACGAGTAGCAGGAAAAGACGAGATGGTGGCATTGTGTGTGCTTATAAAGACTGCAAAAATAGGTCTTGTTCTTCGACAAACATAATATTTCACTCTTTTCCAAAGGATCCTGAAAAGTATTTTTATAGAAATATACTATATAATTATGTTATTAAACTAAATGTAATCCATAGATCGAAGACATGGTTAGAAGCTTGTAATTGCGAGGATTTATTAAATAAAAATTGAGCAACTCTATTTTTTTGTACATAAACTCCACATTGTGATATTACACTTGTTCAAGTCCATATGTAAAAAAAATACACGTAAATAAAACATTTCTTACAAATCGACTTGGTCACTTTCTCTTGTTTACCAACGATATACAAAATATTGCTTTTATTATCTTTATTCCCCGACAAATATGTTTCTAATTATAATTTATTTTATATAATATTTAGAAAACTCATTTTTTTCGTTTCTATTTATCTCTTTACCCACACAGTAACTATTTATAAGCTATACAGGCAAATTTTAATAATAGTCTATTTCAAATTTCCCGCGAAAAAGTTACGAAAATTTAAAGGGACAAGCGAGACGAGGTCACTCTCCCCACCACTCAAACATGAAAGGTACCGCGCGAACTGTCGTCTCTTGTCTTATCTACTCTTTGCCTATGTCTTGAAACCATTCGACTCGATTTTCTGTCCTCTTTCAATACTGGGACGTAAATCCTCTCATTGCTCTTATGGGGAGGCCGTCGTATATTTTATTTGAACGTATGCGTTTTTGGTATCACGTTTTAGCTTTTCGAATGAGATTTTAATGAACGTAAATGTAAGTATAATTTTATTGTCATGTGCGTTTTAATAAGCCATGAATAAGTATAACAAATTTTGTTTAGTTTGTTTATAAGCTAAATTTTGTTTCAGGTTAGCTTTTAGCCAACTGAAAATTGAAGTAGATAAAACCAGGATACGAGTATATCCAAAGATATTTAAACTTGAGTTTAAATATCTTTGAGTATATCAATCTAATGATAAAATCACAAATAATATTCAGTATTAATTATTCCCAATAATATTTTTTTAATGATGTTTTAATCATTTGAGATTTTTAAAATAAGGACATGAAGGGGCCTCAAAGATTACTGTCACAAGAGGAAGTTACTCATTGTTTTATATTTATTACAACTGATTGTTTTTATTTTTACTGCTTTAGAAATGATTGGATATAGATTTCAAAACTTTACCAAAGAGGAATTTGAAACCATGAATAAGACACTTCAACATGCGAAGACAAAATATGAAAGATCCAAAAAATCAATTAAAATATAAGTTTGCTTTTCCTTGTACATATATTTAATGTTATACTGTCCTTTTGTATGTTTGAATAAGAAATATATAATAATGTTTATACTGTACCTATATATTTTGTATTAATTCAGACATTCAACTGTAAGATTTTTTTAGAAATTCGATCAGAGGTCGGAGTTGTGTAATTCCCAAAGATATTTGGTAATTCCTTATTTAATGAGCAGCCGAAAAGATCAGTAAGTTCGCAGTACTTGACAGTATTTTTGATATTTTTGAAACAAGTAAGTGATAAATTTCTAATTTTTATTTGTTTTTTTCAATTTGTTTGACAAATTCAACTTTCTTAGTAGGGATATATTTATACCGTGCATTTTTAATTTTCCTAAGTCAATGGATATAGAGATATGCATATTTTTATCAATATTGTTTGTTCTTCGTCAATACAATATTAGTAAAAGTATATTATACCTATCTGAAAGTCTACAATTTAATACCCATTAATGTTTCTGTTGATTACAGTACGTCTGTTCGTTCTGTAGCTACGGGGTATCCGTGAGAGGGGAAATGATATTTCTCTCGATTTTTTTCGTAAAAAATTAGACGACGCGTCCCATCAATAAGAATTCGACAAATTTGCAAGTAGCCTGTGACAAATTTGCAAGTAGCCCAAATAAGTGGGCGGAGCGATTTGCGGTGACGTACTCGTCAAGTCGACGTATAAAATATATTGCTGTTTATTTAAATATTTTTTGTCCGCATTCCTTTCATAGACACAGATCCAGCAGACGTACTGTATAACCTATTACTGATGTATTATTGTTAACATAAAATTGCTAATGTTCGTAAGAAAAAACGTTTTCATTAATTGATAAGTAAATATTAAAAAATCATTTTTACGGTACGTCTGTCCGTTCTGTAGCTACGGGGTATCCGTGAGAGGGGAAACGATATTCACTTGATGTTTTTCGTAAAAATTTCGTAAAAAAAAGGCTGTACTTAAACTGCCGTTAAACGGTAGCTTACTAAAATGCCGTTAATAGGTATGACGTCGTTGATGTGACGCACTTGACGGCTTTATGAAATATAGGAATTTTATAAGGACTAACCAACCAACGCTATCCACCCCACCAAATAACCAACGCAACTAACCTCGACACTGATAAAAAAATATAAAAAACAAATATAAATTAGTAAAAACCAACCAACCCCACCACATAACCAACTAACCAATGAACTAACACCCTCCAAATAACCACGCTAACCAACCCACCAAATAACTAAACCAATCCAACCAAAAAGAGTGAAACCAATGCAATAAGATCACGCTATAAGCAAAAAAAAATATAAAAAAGTCTTGGTCGGCGTGAGATTTGAACCCCGGACCATTCGCTCACGAAGCGATAGCCTCGGCCACGGAGCCACAGGCGCTCTTTCAAAATGCTTATAGCCCAGGCATTACTTTCCGCCGACATGAATGACGTCTCAATATCTGTTAACGGCATTTTAGTAGGCTACCGTTTAACGGCTGTTTAAATACATCGATAAAAAATCGACAAATTTGCAAGTAGCCAATAAAATGAGTGGGCAGAGCGATTTGCGGTGACGTATTCGTCAAGTCGACGTATAAAATACAGTACGTCTGCTGGATCTGTGTCTATGAAAGGAATGCGGACAAAAAAACATTTAAATAAACGGCAATATATTTTATACGTCGACTTTATTACGACTACGACGATTATGTCAACGCAAATCGCTCCGCCCACTCATTTTATTGGCTACTTGCAAATTTGTCGAATTTTTATTGATGGGACGTGTCGTCTAATTTTTTACGAAAAACATCGAGAGAATATCGTTTCCCCTCTCACGGATACCCCGTAGCTACAGAACGGACAGACGTACTGTATATTGCTGTTTATTTAAATGTTTTTTGTCCGCATTCCTTTCATAGACACAGATCCAGCAGACGAACTGTATATATACTCTCCGATGAATGAAATGGTTTTTATTGCGAACATTATCTATTTTTGCTATATTATTTTGGCAATAAGTCAGTTAATAAGTTATAACAAAATAGAAAGTTTAATGGGCAATAAGTTTTGAATAATATAGGTACAATATAATTTTACCAATATTATATTGACGTAAAATTAACAATATTGCTAATAAATCTCAAATTAGTACTTTCTTGAACTTTACATTAGCAACGTTTCAATAATATTGTGAAATCTTTTCACGAGGTTGTGACAAGGTTTCAATAAACTTGCATCAACATTTTTTTCAACCTTGCACTGCAATGTTATTTGGCGGAAGATTAAGCTAACCTGCCACCTTGCATAAACCTCCCTACAATGAAAAAAGCAATGTTACACCTTGTTTTGCGAAGTTATGGCAATGTTCCAGCAATAAATTTTGCTTGTTGGGCAGGTTATACACAGGTATCATATATTTGTATCATGTATGGGTATCATGGGTGTCATGCGCGTGTCATGGGTATGATCATGGGTATCTATGATGGGTATTATCATGGTATGATCCAAAGCAATCCAAAGGTATGATCGAAAAAAAGTCAGCGATGGCTATGAAATGAAGATCGCTGTCATTTTATATTGTCAAGGTGTATTACTGGTTGCATAACTGCATACTGCTAAATAATCGCAACGTGCATTGAGGAACCTGGCGCATTCGCCAGAAAGTAAAGAAAATTATAGAATTCTTTAGAAAAATCTAGAAACAACCGCCAGGGGGTATATAAGGCCCGCGCTTTGAC
>NW_022145742.1:0-5907 GCF_002938485.1 Sitophilus oryzae
TACCCGCCTTCAGAGGTTTTACTTTGATAATATGTACTTACACTGGGTTAGCTAGAGAACGTTTAGTTTTTAAAAGTGTATTTTCTACGAAATACAAAGTAACATTGAACACAAAATAAACTATAAATTCTTATGGAGAAATTCTCCATAGACATTCTCCAGGAGAATATATGATTTTTACATCTAAAGGCACAACTTCATAATTCCCCTCTTCCCAGAAGGTATGGAGCAAGGTATGGAGACATCGACGTCTTCCAAGCATTTTTAACTACTAAGTATCAAAAATATCACATAATAAGGAACAAATTCACAAAATATAGATTTTTTATATCTTTAAATTGACCAACAAACAAAGTTTTTAGGTTATGTTTTCACTGTTATTTAAAAAAAAACTACATTAGTTACATAAACTACACATTTACTACTCGACATTTAAAAAAACTACTTGTGATATGTAGTAAATGTAGTTTATTAATCACTACGTGTAGTTTAACAACTCTGCAAAAATGGTCCTTATCATTTATTACGTAAGGTAAAACGGGTGGTATATACGGGCACGTACAAAGAATGGAAGAGAGCAGAATCGTAAAGAAAGTGGTTTAATTGAACACCACAGGTTTAACTCAACACCACAAGGTAAAAGAAAGAGAGGGAGACCTAGAAGAAGTTGGAGAGAAGGAGTAGACGGGGACATCAGAACAAGAGGAATAGGCGAAACCCTCTGGACAGACAGAGACCAATGGAAACTGGAAATCAGAAGACGGCAAAGAACGTTATGAACTGATTTATAAGAAGATAAGATAATTTTTTACATAAAATTTGTGGTTTTTGAGATATTCCCCATGGAAGATTCTTGAATTTTCTCACCAAGTCTTCTTCTTCTTATAGTACCATCTTCTAATGAAGGTTGGCAACAATCGCGGCGAAACATTGTCTATCCTGTGCAGCTCGAAACAGTTCGTGTGAGTTCAGTCCAGTCCAGTCTCGTCACTCCGAAAAGTCTTAACGCTCCGAAAATAAATTACATAAGCGTATCATTGATTGATAGGACAAATTGTTTAATGATTCGGCTAAAATTTAATATTTTTGGATGATTCAAAGTTCATTTAAAAGGTAGAATCAACAACTATCACATTTTGGAATGTATTTGAATTTCGCAATATTTTATGATAATAAAAAAACCGGGCAAACATTCCCGGGCGCAAAAATTTTCAAAACATTATTAAATTTACAAACTTATTCATATTTTCACTAATAATAGCTTATTTCTTAAGATTTTTGCTCAAAGAGACTCTAAGAACAACTGTTAAAAAAATCTAAACAAAGCTGGCCGAGCACGGTGTTACAATTTTTTCCTTAAAACTACTCCCCAAAAGGTACACAATCCGCCTAAAAAGTCAAGGTCGACGAATTACATCGAGACTTGGGTCATTTTCGTGTCCTTATTTACTGGACTAGTAGGATTTTTGTTATTTCAAATTGAAAACCCGAGTTATTATTACTGATCACTGATTTTGAAAACTACTTTTATGTCTCATAATTTTTCTGTTACATCTAATAATAGTTTTCGAGAAAAAAAATAAATGTTTAAAATTGATAAAAATCAGACCTTAAATAAGCACTGGCAAAATCTTCTCTTAGTCTAAGGTAAAATCCTTGTAAAATCACGAATTTAGCATAAATATAATTATTAGCATTTCAATTTCTTTTCTATTAAATATAAAATACATTTAAATCATTCACATATTTTATAAAATTATTCTAATTTTGCCAGCAAAAAAAACGAAGAAAAAAAATATAACATGGAGATTTTCCGTACATATTTTATATAATTAAATAATAATATTTATTCCTATTTTATAATATCGCATAACGCTTATTAATAATGCAACATCAAATCACTGGAGAGTTCTTTTAAAGTGCTTTGTCCCGTCAAAATTTGTTATTAGTTTAAATTATTTCGCTCGATTGGTATAAATATAATTACATTTTTCAATAAAACAGTCACATAAAATAATAATATCCGATTTCATCTGGCACTGCATGCCTGGATATTAATCATTAGAAGCTTTTCGAAATGAAATTAATGTTACGTATAGGGATGAAACTATACCACTACCAAACGATAGGGATGTATCGATACTTTGCATTTTGTAGTTGAACCATATTAATAAATATCGACTCATATACATTTCATTTTTCTAAGAACTTTAGGAACAATACTTCAACCCAAAATACTTAATAGAATTCTGAAGCATATAATCAATGTTGATTTATACAGCGTATAAAAAAATAGTATACCAAACTGCAGTGAGTAATTATATAATAATAATAGCTCCCGTATATAGCGTTTGACGCCTTGGGAGTAGCAAGGTACAGTTTGCCATGCTAGAGCCGTTCGGTATGCAAGGAAGGTAATGTGGCTAGCACTACGCTTCAACCGCCTATTATTACCTCAGGATTGTGAATCCCAAGTACTCATTTAAGGCTGAGTAGACCTCGGTACCCATACTATTTTTATTTTAATAAAAATAGTCGGCTAGATGAAATGCCGGGTGTAGGATTCGAACCCACACCTTGAGATTGGTAGACGAGAGCCTGTACCTCTACGCCATCGCCACCGGGCACCTGTGAGAAATTATACCAATAAAAATAAAAGAAAAAGTTTCTATGAGCATTCTAAGCTAATTTTGCTTCCTGACGAGGTTACAAACCTTGAGAGCATTTACAGTCCTCGGTTAAAACATATCTTGTATATCTGGTACGTAGTATCTTGCATATCTAGTACGTAGAATGTACAATGAGTGGGAGGGGGGAGTTAATCACCGCAACTTCAAAGACCCCCTTTATTTAGTTATAGCTCATCATACAGTCTAAAATTCATCATACAGTTTAAAACTCATCATACATGGAGGTTTTCCTTTTGTAGGAGGAGAGCTGGGTATTTCCCATCCTTTGACAACAAATGTCCTTCATCCGAGAATTGACATCTACCTCCTCCCGAAAGTATACACACCCCCTTGCATCGGTTTAGGGGTTTGGTCCTCCATGCCCTTTACAGTCGAGGAGCTTGTCTCAGGCTGAGATTTACTCACGAGGAGTAAAGGCATTTTTTTCCACCTATTTAACTTGGTCTCTCCTTAACCTGATACCGGTGTTGTCTCGAATCTAAAGTAGGATTATATCTCTTTCTCTATTGCCTCCTTGAATTTGGGGTGCTCTAGCCAAGCTGAGGACCTTAACCAGCGGATCCTTTCTCCCCGAGTTAGTGACTCACCAACTCTATAGTACATTGGAGTTCTGGCAAAGCTGGTAAAACCTCCCTGCTTAACTCTCGGTGTTGGACAGCTTTCCATCATGGCTTTTTTTAGGAGCAGAAGTGAGAGGTTCTTGCGCCCTCTCTTGCCCTTTGGTGGAGATGCGCCAGGCTGTTTCATTGGTTTCTTTACTTTCCCTCGATCGAGAAGGTTTTCACTTTTGCTGTCTCTGGAGCAAATCCTTCGTTGAGCAGTCGGAGGTATCTCCGTACTCCTGCACCACTGAGATCTACTCTCAACCGCCTAGTTGACCCAGGCCGGGTAGATCCATGACTGTAGTGTCAGTGGGCACGACAACACAGCCAGAGACAAGACAGGGAGATGCTCCTTAGACCCGGAGCATCTCCACCAACGGCAACGTATCGCATCTCCTAGGGGAAGTACCTGGTACGGAACTACATTGTTAATTGTTTTATTACACTCTATTCTAGTTTCTACCAGTTAACTATCAAAATTTGCTTACATCATATGACTTCACTAATACTAAAATCGACAAAAACCTAGTAGTAACTTTTAAACATAAATATTTTACAAATTTTTCACAGTTTTCAACAAAACTAAAAGCTTAGCTTTTTATGTTCTGTATTGAAACTACACTTTAATGGAAAGTACCGCTTCGCAGAACTGTTACGAATTTTAACATTATCGCTTTAGCATTAGAACGTAAGAGTACAAAACTCCAAGAAAAATGGATTACCGATATTCTTAATAATAAACAAAATATATTATTTTATCTGACCTTTCAAGGACTGTAACATCCTCAAGAAACATCTGAGGTTATGTTTAAAAGAACTTTTTCTTTTAATTTTATCTGTAGTACCATCCATGTAAAATTTTTAGATAATATTTTACACCCTATATCTACTTTGACAGAAAAGGCATTCCAATATAGTGTGTGAAACGAATAACTTTGAATTTGACAGTTCCCCTAATAGAACAGCCTCGGAGCGAGATTTATGACGTCACGCTAGTTAGATACTACGGATTAATAAATATGTATTAACTAATAAATATATATATTACTGTAAATGTCCGAAATGCGCCAAAAAACCTAGAATAAGCGCGCTAAATCTAGGATTTACCAACAGCATTAACTAATTAGGTTAGCCCGGTTATTTGGAGGGTGTTAATGCATTGGTTAGCCTGGTTATTTGGAGGGTCTTAATGCATTGGTTAGCCTGGTTATTTGGGGGGTGTTAATTCATTGGTTAGGTGGTTATTTGGTGGGGTTGGTTGGTTTTTGCTACCACTTGCTTTTGGTAAATCCTAAGTTTTACCGCATTTAGGACATTTACAGTAACATATATATTTAGTATATTTTATATGTAATTTTTTGGATTATATTCGACACTATTTTTTTCATATGACACAACACTGTTGAAGGCTATAATGTTAGCTGAAACCAAATGAAAAAAAAAATGAAAAACAAAATGAAAATTTAAGCAGCGTTTTTCCCGAACCTAAATTCCAAGAAAATCAAAAATTTTAGAATAATTTTACATATAAAATGACAGCGATCTTTATTTCACAGCCATCGCTAACGCCTTTTTTTCTATGATATTGTATTATTTGCAAATATAATTTTTCGAACATTGATAGTTGCGAAATATGCATATAATTTTTGTGAATGTAAATAATAATACATCACTATTAGTAGATGTTGAATGTTTTTTGTTAAATTAGATCGATTTTCAAACCCCCAAATTTAAAATATATCTTACATTTTACCCAATATTTTATGTACCTATTCATTATTTGTATTTTTATTGTAAAACATTTTATTTAATTTGTGCTGGTCTATAGTTTATTTCCATAGCATTTATTACTATAAATAGTATATATGGAGAAATTAAATAATTCTTTGGTTGTACATCATAATACGACCACCAGCAAACACCATAAGACGACGCATGGTGTCATTGATGACGTGCAACGAAAGTTGTTTTAATTTCTTTATATTATATCGCTAACTGTATATTAATATGTATACTTCATGTAAACTATATCAGTTTTTAAAATACAAACCAAAAAAATACGAGGAATAATTATTAGTTTTCCATGTATTCTACAACATACATTTATTAATACGTAGTATCTAACCAGCGCGACGTCATAAATCTCGCTCCGAGGCTGTTCTATTAGAGACGGCAATGGTCTGATATTTAGAAATGTCAAAAGTTGATGACATTTTACCTTTGACAATTATGTCATTTCTGGAGTTGATTTTGCAAGAAGAGGAAGAACTGCCATTTGTTTTATTATTTTCCTTTCTATTTCACGAAAGTAAAAAAGAGTTACCTATCTGATCTGTTCAGGCACTCGATTTAAAGAATATCAGTAACTTTTTTGATAGACGGATTTTATATTTGCCATGTTGGTAAAAAATAACGGTCAAAATTCAAAGTTATTCATTTTTTATAGACTATATCTACTATGAATATGACATAGTATAGTAAAGAAATTAGGTTACATAGTAGAGGAACATTTGGGACAACTCATACACAGCTCGATCTCTACTAATAAGAATAAGTTAGTATTGAGTAACGGCGAAATAGAAAAACCAGCAATGCAACTGAACGAAGTACATCAA
>NW_022145742.1:13786-22533 GCF_002938485.1 Sitophilus oryzae
GCTGCTCGAACTTTCATATAAGAACTAGCATCTTGAGCATACAATAATGGTTCTGACATCTGTATATTAGAACAAATGAAATACAGATAAAATTAAATATTTTTCCGAAAAACACAAGGGTATTTTGCTACTGAAACAAAAATATAAAGAATATAAAGATGTTTTTTTATAAAATGCTACAATCCAAAAAACTAAGCTACTGTCATCAAGTACTAATTGCTAATTTGAAGTTTGAGACTATTACATAAATCATGGTACAACTAAGATAGAATTGTTTTTTCCAATACTGATTTACGAAAAAATACTTTTATACTCCATAGAAAACTCGTTGGCTCGAAATCGCGGATTGGATTCGAATCGATAAAGGTATTCAGGGCAGCTTAACGACTCCCTTTTGCAATTTTCTGGAAATTTCACATAGAAAATTCTACCATTCGGCGGAAAACGGAGTCAAAGTGGCAATGCATATGTTTCGGAAGCAGGAAGTCCTCGAGTAAGTGCGAGCGCGTCGTTCCAGTCGTAACAATCCGATATAATCACATTGTAACTGCGAACTGAATGGATTATTCTAGGCGAAATTGCCTTTTGACGAGCGCGCAGGAGTCGGTCGAGGCCAGGAACAACCGTTTAGTCGGCAAGTTGTAATCTTTTGTTCATATAATTGTTAAATCCTGCTTAAAATTGAATCGCTGCTCTAACTTTCACGTAAGAATGGCATCTTGAGAATATAATAATGGTCCTGCGATTTGTATATTGGAACAAATTAAATACAAATTAAACTAGATATATCCTCAAAAAGCACAGTAAGAAATGTCTAAAGAAAAAAAAACATTCGACCAATACCAATCATGACCTATGCATGCGAAACTCCAGGTTTCGCTTGTGTCCAATTTAAAACGGACATCATAAGGAAACTGCAGGTCGCACAACGGTCAACGGAACAGAATATGCTAGGAACAACCAAGAGAGATCGTAAAAGAATAGAGTGAATACGACAAAAGACCCAAGTAATAGATGTCATCCCTCAAATGGCAATGGGCAGGACACCTGGCAAGAAGAACGGATAACAGATGGAGCACAAAAATTACAGCATGGTACCCACGAGGAATTAAGATACCTAGAGACCTAACGATGGAAACATTATATTAGTAATTTAGTAGGGATAACTTGGGCCCGCATAGCCAAGAATAGACAACAATGGACCTAACTACAAAGATACTATGTGAGGGGGGGGCTACACCATAATTGGAAATGGTTGAAAAAGCTGAAATTGATGATGATGAAGATGATCTTCAAAAAAATAAAAAGTTGTTTTTTGTGAAATGCCAGAGTCCTGAGGGGTGTCTCACCAATGAAATTACATGTATATTTTCTTGGCAGTCGCTGACAGTCATTGGCAATCTACGGCAGTCGTTTATAATAATTAAATGGCAGTCATAGGCAGTCTTCTTCGCAGTCATTGGCAGTCGCTTGGTACCAAAATGATACTTTGGTAGTGTATGTACGTCTTTTACCCAAGTGGGAGACCCACGCAGAGCCCAAGAAATTAGTTATGCCAATTAGTTTTACGAGTAAAACCCATTGCTGGCAGAACTAGTGAGTGGGACCCACAAGGCAATAGAAGAACTGGCAGTCCAAGATATATGAGGCAAAGAACAATTAAAAAGGAGGTCAAAAGACTTGTCATGGCGAACTGAAGATTATTTAAAGAAGCCCCATACTCCAGGTAGGAGTAAAGGACAACATGAACTCATGCATTCTTGTATTTGCTAAGTTACTCCTATTTTTATGAAGGATTTTTTTACGTTTAATTATTTTGTAGTAATCCTTAACAAAATAATGCATAAAACATAAACGAATGACTTTTATATAAATCGAACATTATTCGAGTTCTGGATAATAATTTGTAGCCACGAACTGACCCATTTGAAAACTTTTGCGCGCGTATTGTAATTACGCTCCTACCAGCCATGACACTAACAACACAGTAGTGGATTTCAATTATTGCCAATAAAATATTAACGGACCATCGATACGGAACAGTTATAATAACGTTTTAGGTCGGCCGGTATCGAACCAAAGAGACGTATTAATAGTTAAATGCGAGGCGGTTTGCAATATTAATGGCAGCTATTGCCGCCGTTCGACCGATATAAAATTCAAAAGAGCTCAATTATTAAAATAGAAGATAAGCAGTTTTCTTTGGAGAGAGCTCGTCACGCGATCCTAACTTTTTCATAGGTTGTCGCTTATGAATAGTTAAGTTGTTTACGGAGTTTCGGTCGAAGCGGGTTGCCATGGAGGCTTTTACCTTTATTGGAAACACAAACGTTTCTGTTCGGAAAGCTGTAAATGTTTTTGTCGTAGTTGTTTGGACGTTTGGACTGCGTCGTAAGTCTGTTTAAATAGCTCTGGAAAAATTATTATTGGAAATAGATAAATATTTAATAACGTTTCGCTATTTCCATCCTGATAAGGTATTTTAAAAGATACTTTTCTCAAAATATCTGTTGTACATAATAATAAAAAACACTATTTTTGTTTCGTGTAAAACCACAAAGGTAGACATATTATTATTTACTATTTTTGTTGTTTTTGAATCAAAAATCTCTATGTTTGTGTTAAAAACATGTAGCTATGGGTGCGTTTCGAAAGTGGCTCAAAAGCTCAAAGTGGCTCGGAAAAAATAAAAAAGTTATAGGGGTAACTTTTATTTTTTCAGATAAAAATAAACGATATTTGGTAAAAAAACGGCATTTAGTATGTTAGTATATGACATAAATTAAGATTAATTGACGTATTGAATTATTTTTGGTTACTTCCTGTTTCACCTGAAATGACTACAACTTTTGATTTTTAAATGGCACCCTCGGTATATTTTTACTTTTTTCGATAGAAAATGATACTCTGAATAGAATGACATATCATATGTCAACTGTTGACATTTTCACTTAAGAAAATCGTATTTTAAATGTCAATCTAGAGTGCCATGGCTGCGTTAAAAACAATAATTTTCAATCAAGGAGCCTTGGAAAATAGATTTGATCGTTTAACGTTTTTAGTGTCTTGTCCTGGTCGGTTAAAAGATGCCCAAATCGTATTTTTAATTATATCTCAATTTTTTCAGGTGGAATGTGAGGTGGCTCATTACCATATTTAGGGAAAGATAGATAGGCATAGATTAGGAAAAGCATTTTTTGCAAATAATTTGGTACCACACACTTGGTATTTCGAGTCAAATTGTCGTTATGAACTGCATGTTACAATTTCAAATAAACCATATGCGAAAATGTCAAAAGTTGAAATATGATATGTGATTCTATTCAGAGCGTCATTTTCTATCGACTAAAGTAGAAATATACGGAAGGTAATTTCCGGTGAAACAGAAAGTGACCGACACCTAACCTTACCTAACGTAACTAACCAAATCTCGTTTTTTTTATCTGAAAAAATAATAAAATATTATAGGATCCACTTTTGGGACGCACACGGTATACCTTTGTACCGGCATTTAAGTTAAGTTAACGTCGCGTCGTACTATTATGCTTAGGCATAAAAGTTACGCCTAAGCATAATAGTACTAAAATATGCCGTATGATCGAAAAAAAAACAGCGTCAGCGATGGCTATGAAATGAAGATTACCATCATTTTATATATACAATTATATGAGAAATGTCATCAATCTTCATTTCCAAGCCATCTGGACACCGTTTTTTTTCGAAAATACGGTATTATTAAATTGACTTATCAAATACAACGAGCGTAACCATAGTTTCTCGATATATAAATATACTCTGTCTTTTTCTCAGGTAAGATTTCGACAGACGATGACAGAAGAAAAACAGATGACGTCCCATACCAATCTATTTATTTTACTAAAAAAAGTTTCTAATAATTTTTAAGTTAACTATGGATGGGTTTAAATATAAATCCGTCATACGTCGTCTCTTGTTATTTTTAAACCAGTTTTATTGGTTTATTACAAAAACAACAGATCGTATTTAAATTTTATTGGTTTGATGGAATGATGAACGACAAACGGACGCCGATGCGTATGAACTCGCCTTTAGATTTTTGACGCTTGCCAAAGTCTTGCCAAATTATAGGTTATAATTTTGTGTCAACTTTTGTCAAATACCCTGCGTTTTGGAAGATGATGCATTTTGATTCGTGTTATTACGTGTGTTTTGTGTCTTTTGAAGTCAAGCGGAGGAAAAATCGAGTGAAAATTAAGACATTTAATTAATTAATAAATTAATTAAATGTTGTTGTATTTATTCCTGCGGAATATTACAAATTTGTATTTGTACATAAGTTATATTGATAAATATAATCATAAATGCGGGAAGTTTCATAAAGCTTGAAAGTAAGAAATAGTTCTTTTTTATATTGTTTTGGTATGTGGTGTCTTGTTCTTGTTTGTTTTGTATTAACACATACCGTTTTTTATTAAATAAAATAACTCGATTACATTTTTTCAGTTTTATACAGTTTTTATTACAATATTTTGAAGTAATCACTTGTCAGTCAAATTTTAAATATATTAATTTTCTGCTATTCGTTCCAGTTGTACCAACTTATTTCTTTGTAAAATAAAATAACCTACTTTGAAATTAAAATGACAGACACATCTATCACTGTCAAGGATCTTCTCGTTGGACAGACTATACTTTAAAGGTATTACGTTTAAATCTTTTTATATATTCATTTGGAACGTTTAAAATTGTTTAAAATATGATTCTAAAAGTTCTATCTCGCAGTAAATGACTTTTTTGTGTCTCGCCCCACCTCGCTCTGTAGTGATGAGCCAAACCGTGATTTTCTGTCTACAGGCTTACCTGTGACAGCGGCTTTGTATTATCTGTGACTCTTAACTGTGACTGCGGCTTTATGATTATGAACTGAAAGCACAATCACGGTAAAATATAAGATACGATACGAATGATACGATTCTGTTGTTGTTATACTAATTTTTATTTGTCCTTTATCCAAGGCCGCTGAAATAGAAAACACTAAACAGTGGGTAAAATGTATATTAAAAAATAAAAATAAAACAATTTTTTTATTTAAATAAACCAATGGGAAAAGAATAAAATATGCAATATGCTCATAACCATAACGAACAAAACTTAACAACACGAGATAAGTAATACATTAAACAACAAATATTTTCCTTTGTATTAAAATAAACGAAATATATAAAAAAATAAGTTTCTAAAAAAAATAAACAGTATAAAGGTAAAACTTTATGTTTGGCTTTAAAAAAACCTGCTAAACTAAAAAGGAACCAAACCGATTCGTAGTGATAAAAAATAGTAATAAAATATAAAATACATAAAAAATTAAATCACTTCTAAAAGTCACTGTCTTTAGATCACTTTGTCAGATATCTATCCTATGAGACGTACGTCGCGACTCGTGACTGTGAACTGAGTCACGAACGCAGCGCCATCGGCAGCTGCGTTCGCGACGCGCGACGTCTCGCTCTGTGAAGTATTTTCTCGTTACCAGAGAAATCACAATTAACTGTAATCGTCACGCTTTAACAAGTCACCGTTTATTTTCAAATCAGTCACAGGCCGTGACTGTGATTAGAGAATATCAGTGACAAAGTCACAGTTACCGATATTTCACTCATTACTACTCGCCTGTGATGTCGCAAACGTACAACCTCACTATAAAAGTGTGATTTTTACTCCTAATAAAGCTATATACTATTTTTCTTCATTTGTTGTAAACATTTTCGTGTAACACGTAGTGATTGAAGATACTAATTCAAGCATAATTGCGAATTAAAAGCAAGAATGTACTTTTATCAAAAATCACCCCTTCTGACAAAATAATCTAAAATTAATTCTGAAGCTTTTGCTTGTCAGGATGATTTTCGAGAGACAATACTGTAGACACTTGATTTAATTATAGAGTGTATAGGTATGGGGAAATAGCTCGGAAATTTATTAATTACAGTATCTAATTTAAACAGGTATTTTGGAAGGAATATCTCGAATGCCTTTGTTGTGGAATTTAATGTTGTAATAATATTATAATACATCAAAATTAATTAAGGGTATTTCTAATAAATAATATATATTAAATTAGTGGTTATTTTTAAGAGAATCGTTTTAGTTGTAAATTAACATTACATTACTCAATATAAAATTTAACTATATATGCAAATAAAAGTTCGAAAAGAATATTAAAGGTTTCTATGGCAACCTATAAAATAGCTATAAAATAGAAGTCTAATTAATAGATATCGGTTTATTTAGGTTTTCAGCGTGTAATAATCGCGGATTATGATCCAATTAAGAAGATATAAACTATATCAGATTTAAAATAACAATATTTCCACTTTATATATGTACCTACTTTTATTATGTATTAAACTACAAAATTTATTTTATTCAATATTTATTTGTAAGATATGGAAATTAAAGAGACAAAAATAATAATAAAAGAAACAAACTGAAAGGTATATCTACAAAAAATAGATAAAAAATCACCCAAGTAACATAATTAAATAATATTTACTCCATTATATATAATGGAGATTTAATGTATTTACCTAAAACAAAGAAGGTATATTTGAAAAACTTTTTTTTTGTATTTAGAGGGTACTTTATTTCTACTTTTTCTGTTTTTTTTCTATATTTTTTTTGCTAATTTTGTTTAATATCAAACATAAATTACCTTTTATTATTAATTAGTATTTATATTACCTTTATTCTTTATTAATATTGTACTAGTAGATAATACATTATGTCCCCGGATTGTCTTTACAAGAGGGAAAACTTTTTTATTATTGACATTTTGAGAAAAATGCATTCTTCATAAAAAAGTTTGCCTTTTCTAAAATTTACCTTTATTTTAATCGTAGAAACTAAAAATGTAATAATATACAAAGTGTTCCATTTAAAAAAATACTTTGATATTTTTTATTTATTTTTGACACTCTGTATCTTGTAAAAATATTTTAAATTGTAGCTCTAATAGTCCTTCAACGAATCCAAAACTTACAATTCGCAAAAATCTAATCGTTTAGCTACAATCATAGACTTAAAATAAATATTTTATTTTAAGTCTATGGCTACAATACTCCGTGTTGTATGTGGTGAACAACCCTGTATATTTAAGATCTTGCAACAATAATTCAACACGGAATGGAAACGTAAACTACGTAGTAAGTAGTACTACAAAAAGTTGTAGTACAATTTTCTTAATGGTGGGCGTAGTAACTGAAACCGTTGTCGGGCAGGTAGTGACAATTTTTTATAGTTATCATCAAGGGAGAGACCTCTATACAGGGTCTTTCAAAAAACATGTGCCATCTCTCGTGAGGAAATTCCTCATGTAAAAATATGATTTATTTTTCATATCAACAACAACTGCTTTGTTTCGTAGCTGCAGGGTGTCAAAGTCTTAATATTTTTTCGATTTATTATAATTTTCTTCCAAGTACTTTTAGTGATTCGATTGAAATTTTGAGGGTAAAAGTTACTATAAGTGCTACATATTTTAATGCTAAAAAGTGTCGACATATTCACCAGGGACGTATATGGCTACACACTAAATATTTTCAAAAAAGACATGTGCGCCATCGTCTTCTTTGATATCAAAATTGTGTAGTCTGTTTAATGCCAATTAACGTTAAGTTATCTCTTGATATTTTATCGAATTCAACCTCCTTGATGAGAAAAAAACAATTTTATTTATTTTCATATCAACATGGGTTCGACTCGGCTTTGTTTCGTAGCTGCAGGGTGTCAAAAGTCTTAATATTTTTTCGATTTATTATAATTTTCTCCAAGTACTTTTAGTGATTCGAATAAAAAAAATAAAAAAAAAAAAAAAAAAAAATATATTTTAATGCTAAAAAGTGTCGACATATTCACCAGGGACGTGCGTATGGTTTATCACTGGAATATTTTTTTTTTCAATAAAAAAAATTTGCGGCACTGACTTTTTTCTTGTTAGCGAAATAGTGTAAGTAGCTTCATAGTGATTAAAAGTTGTCTCTTTGATATTTTATCGATTTTGGCCTCCTTTGATGAGATAAATACAATTCTATTAATTTGCCTTAATCTAAGTCTAAAAGCAACCTCAAAATTTCCTATTAATATTTAAATATTTAATTTTTTAACTTTCTAAAGTTTTAAAATAAGTACTCGTTGATTACTCATTAAAAACATGAAAAAAGTTCTTATAGAGATGGAAATGAATAGTTCAAGAGTTACAGGATGTTAAAAAAAATTGTTGGTTTTGTAATTATCTCTTAATACCATTATTTTTTATTTGTAATTGAAAAATAAAAAAAAAAAAAAAATGTAATAATAAATTAGGTAAAATATATGTTACTTATTAATTTTATTTTAATTTTAATTTTATTAATCGATTAATAAAATTGTGTTTATCCTATCAAGGAGGCTGAACTGATAAAATATCAAGAGATAATTTTAATTGGCATTAAACGAACTACACAATTTTGATATCAAAGAAAAAAAGACATTGGCACATGTTCTTTTTGAAAAAATATTCCAGTATAACCTATATGCACGTCCCTGGTGAATACGCCGACACTTTTAGCATTAAATATGTAGCACTTATAGTAACTTTTAATTCCTCAAAATTTCATCTGAATCACTAAAAGTAATTTGAAGAAAAATTATAATAAATCGAGAGATTATTAAGTATGATTTTAGCCACCCTCCCTCAGCAATACGTAAACTCGGAAAACGAAGTACACCAA
>NW_022145742.1:24261-35678 GCF_002938485.1 Sitophilus oryzae
CTCATGCTACGTTCAGTTACGTGTTATCGCTACTAGAGCACACAAAGGACCTAGTACGCATATTGTAAGTGCGTCACTGGAAACTGTCCAACGGGGGTAAAACTCGTGAGATGGAAGGACACCGACGACTACTGAAGAGAATGCGGAGTGGAAGAAAAAACCATAGAGCACCTGCTGTGCCATATCCGGCACTGGGCCGACGTTTAAAACTTAGAAACAAGGTTTTGGAGGAACTAAGGAAGCAGCAGAAGCCAACATCAGCGACATCGGGAACTTTACAAAGAACTGGAAGTGCTTTAACGCAAAGAAAGAATGAGAGGAAGGTTTGGTAAAACAATACAGGGGTATCGCAATGGGCTCAAGGCTTCCGAGTGAGGGATCAAATATGATCCCAAACCCCATAACCTAACTAAACCTAATACAGACCCAATTTTCTCCTGGCAAAGCGTTTTATTTTATAGCTGTTATGCGTTTGCTTTACGTTGATACAACAGAAATATGAAATAACTAAATTAATGTGGTATTTAATGACACTGAAACAACAAACTTCGCCAAAAACATGATTAAATATAAATTTGACACAACCTGCTGATTGATATAATAAGTAGTATTAAAATACGAGAAAGAAAAATAAACACATAAATTCCATTATCATCAAAAGTATCCATCAGCTTATTCAACCATTTCAACTATGGTATAGCCCCCTCATATTTAGATTCTCTCTTTACAGCCAGGAGTTAGGTTCAATGGTTTTCTAGTGTTGGCTATATGGTCCAAGTTGTCCCTGCTAATTTCCTAATATCGTAATGGTCTCTCATCTCAGGTTTGACTTTCTTCTAGGTCTCTTAATTCTCGTGGGTACCATGATCTAATATTAGCTGCTTATATATTAGCTGACTGGTTTTACTTCGTTAAGTGAGCTAATAAAAATACCCCCATATTTTCTATACAAAAACAATAATTATTTATATAAAATTTTATTATCTTTAGACGAAAACAACTTGAATCTATTTCATAAATTTAATTATAAATAACATAATTTTAACTACAAAATATATTAAAACATATTAATATCTCATTTAATTATAAGACTCTGTAATTCGATTCTACGTGTACAGGGCTACTTCTTTGTGGAACTTTGCTTTCTTTTGAATAAAATGAATTTAGATCTTTATAATAAAATCATCCTCAACCATACTCTACTTAACAGAATTATCACTTTTTGTGCCATTATTTCCTAATTTTGAAAAATTACAGGGCACAGAATAAATTTTAATAACGTCAAAATTATAATGAAAAAGCGATAGCCTCTAAAATAAAAAATAAAGAGGCTTGTTTAATACAATCTAATAAAATAAATGTATTTAATAATTAAACTGTAGATGTTAGTAATGTATGGCAACCGCTTCTTTTGATTTTAAGAACATATATAACATACCTACGTAAAATTAAATAATCATACAGAAAATTTGGGGCCTTTTGGTTAGGTTAAGGTCATTTTAACAGAACATCAACGGTTTTTTGTAGGCATCTGTTTTAAAACTAAAGTGTTCTCCGAATAGTTGAATTTAAATATTTTTAAATAGTTTTTTTTGCTATTCGTCATATTTTTTGCTTCCTGACGACGAAAGAATGGCTAGAAACATTCAGCATTTTTGTTCGTTAGGCAAATTTAATATATCTGTAAACCTAACTTCTGACCAGTAGTTTCCATTTGGGATTAACGCCAGAAGTGTTTTACAAAAAATAACTATTTTATTTTGTAGATTTTCTGGCAGTGGCAGAGGCTAGCCCATATGGATTTTTTGGAGAAATTTAGGTTAGGTATACCATTCCCGTGTAAAATGTTTTGTAAAAAAATAAAAAAAAATTCTTTAAAAACCTGATTTTATAATGTACCTAGTCACTTTGCAAAATGCCGAGTTATTCGATACGCCTGCGCCTGCGACATATATATTGGCGAGAGTTTCTATGTAAGGCCTGTCAGTACCTTGTTTCGCTAGGGATACTATTATTGCCTTAGGATCTATCGAGTCGAAGGCTTCTCAAAGTCTATAAAGGCTATGGCTATATACGCATCGTCACTACGGCGCCGGCAGAATGTTTTACCATAAATAGAGTAAATAATTGTGTGCATGGAAACCAAATCAAAAGTTTTTTAACTAAATTGTATTACGAAAATACACAGACCGAGAGATATACGTAAAATTATACATTGTAAAGTTGATACGCCACTGGCATTTCAACTCTTCAAACCAGAAAAACACAGCAGAAAAAAAAACAAGCCCACCTGAGCACCTCAGTTTAAACATTCAGCCAATCAACAATGTAAACTCGATACAGCACCGGAAAGTTTTAAGTGGAAAATTGCAATTTAAATTTTTGCAGTTAAATTACTTGTTACATTGTACGCTGCGGACACCCTGGTAAACACGAGGTTTGCTTTCCATTAAAATAATATAAAAGTATTACCGCTCGTTTTGTGTACATGTTTTTAATTATGTTGGGTAGCAACGTTAAAAAATATTTGAAGAAAAGTTTAGATTTATGGTTTATAAAAATATATAATAATATTTTATGTATATATTTTTTTTTTTTTTTTTTTTTTTTTTTTTTTAAACTTTTTAAAATTTTGAAGAGTCACCTTTACACTCTTTCATTTTCCTTATTATTCGTTTATTTTTTAACAAACTGACGAACGAAAAAAATTAAACCATGAAACCTATTTTTCCAAAGCTCCTTGATTCAAAATTAGTATTTATAACACAGCAGCACCATGATTGAAATATAAAATGCAGCCATTTTTAAGTGAAAATATCAAAGTTAATGTAATGGTGCGTTTAGACTTGAGCACACACGCACTGATCCTTCGCGGATGCTCAAGTGTAAACGGCTGTGCGCGCTCGCTCATCTGTCTGTGCGCGAGCAGCCACGAAGTGAGCCGTCTGGTGTCGGTTTTGGTCCGTGCTCAAAGGGATTTTATGTGTGCGCGAACGCTTAATTTGCACCGGCAATTTGTTTTGTCTACGTTCGTGCGTGCGTGTATTATGATTTTTTCAGTTTTCTTTTATTAAAATTATGGAGTGGATGTGAATCTTTAGTTATTATTAATTGAAGAAAATGAAAAGTTGCCTATATTATGGGATGTTAAACATTCTTTGAGTATTATTAAAACAAAAAAAACATGGCAAGACCTTGTAAAAATAAAATTAATATTAGTTATGTCGATATTAATGGTACTATTCTAAATTTTCTTTTGTTCAATGATTTTTGGTATTATTGGTACCTAAATATTCAAGTCGGGCCTGGTCATTCTTGTACAGTTTTTGGACTGATCATAGCCCTCCTCAGACACTAAGTTGTTGCAGTAAATGTGTTTAAGTTTGTCACCAGCGACGATGTTATCTGATTTTTTCTTTAATAATTAAAGCTGAGCATAACAATGACTGCAGCCTCAACTATTTCTTGGTCGTCCATTATTTCGCCAACACAACTCTGCTGTTCGCACATAAATGGATCACTTCGTTCGTCGAAAATAAGTTTTAATTTGAACGGAGCCAAGAGCGCGAACGAATGCCGTGCACGCTCAGCTCGTGCGTGCTCAGGTCTAAACGCACCATTACGCCGTCACTCAATTTCAGAGCGCCATTTTCCATAAAATACAGTAAAAAAAAAAAAAAAAAAAAAAAAAAAAATCAAAAGTTGCAGCAATACAAAATAGGAAGTGATCAGCTGAAAGTGAATAGGTGCGTCGATCAATACTAATTTATGGCATACACTAACATAACAAATCTCGTTGTTTTATCTGCAAAAAATAAAAAAGTTATAGAGGTGAGCCACTTTTGTAAAACACCAGATATAATATACTACTCTCTTTTAATTTATTTCTATTTGAATTCTTTTAATTTTATTTCTGAAAAAAGTCTGAAAAAAAACGTGCGCATCACTGTTTTTTAAGTTATGAAATATATTTTTTTAAATATCGACACTGGAATAATTTGATCGTTAAATTTGTACGGTGCATATTCGTAATACAAGTATCTGGTTTACATGACATAGAGCATTCGTATTACATCTTTACATCTACTCTACGCGGTTTCCCGAATATCCAGATTAATATATCAAATTTAATTTTTTTTTTTTTTAGGTATTTACTTTAGATTAGATTTAGAATATAGGACATAAGACAACAATACAATACAATCCATCGAAAAGGCTTATAAAATAAAAAAACATTTTCCATAGCCGTTTTACAAAATTGTTAATTTTTTTTTTTTTTACTAATTTTTTTATTAGAGTCTATGGAAGGCACCCTGTTAAATAACTTTGTTCAAAATTATTATCTAATCAGTTACTTACCAACATTTATAGTAACGATATTAATGTTGAATTTTTATTTCTATGGTTATAATGACTTGGCATTTGCACGGCAACATATCTATAGTCTGTCCAACGAGAAGATCCTTGACAGTGATAGATGACAATGTCATTTTAATTTCAAGTAAGTTTATTTTATTTTACAAAAGAAATAAATGGTACAACTGGAACGCATAACAGGATATATTTAAAAATTTGATTGACAAGATGACGCGCGATTACTTCAAAATGAAAAAACTATTATAAAACTAAAAGAATATAGTCGAGTTATTTTATTTAATAAAACAGTGTAATTAATACAAACAAACAAGAACAAGACACTACATACCAAAAAAAATATAAAAAGAACTATTATTTACTTTCAAGCTTTGTGAAACTACACACACATTTATGATTATATTTATCAATATAACTTATGTACAAATAAATTTGTAATATTTTTTTATATTTTTTTTAACTCCATGATAAATAAAACAAACTATTTTATTAATAATAACACCTACCAAAATTTATACCATACCTTAAGATTTGATTAATTAACTTTTAATCTTATTTTTTTTAAATAGTACGTTTTGACATTATTTTTCTGCACTAAAATCCATTATTTACCCATCGCGTGATGTCGATATTTTACAGCTACTCAGTTTTTAGTATGTGTTAGTTTGATCCTTCTACCATATACAAAATGCACTTATCTACGACGAAATATATACAAACTTTATCGATAGCAACTTCATTGATGTATAAGACTTTCTGCCTGGACAGCGAGTATAAACCATAAACTATGCTCTAGGTCTACAGTTAATTTTCACTCGATTTTTCTCCATGACTTCAAAGACACAAAACACACGTAATAATACAGATAAAATGCATCATCTTTCAAAACACTGGGGTATTTAACAAAGTTGCCAAAGTATAACCTATAATTTGGCAAGACTTTGACAAGCGTAAAAATGACAATCTAAAAGGCGAGTTCATACGCATCGGCGTCCGTTTGTCGTTCTTCGTTCCGTCAAACCATTAAGGTGAAATACGATCATGTTTTAAATAAAAATAAGCCAAAACTGATTAAAACAACAAGAGATGGCGCATGACGGATTTATTTAAACCCATCCATGAATAACTTAAAATTATTAGAAACTTTTTTAGTAAAATAAATAGATTGGTATGGGACCATTCTGCTTTCTTCTGTCATCGTCTGTCGAAATCTACCTGAAAAAAAAAAACAAGTATATTTTAATATTTATATTAAAAGTGTTTAGTGTCTGTTTGTAAATGTCTGTTTATATTTACTTAGTAATCGAATAGAAGATACATTATTATTTTAGAGTATGGTACCGTACGAGCGACAAGTTATTATAATTATACAAAAATAAAGATGTCCAATATTGATACGGTCCACATAAATTTAGTTAATAATTGATTAGATCAGAATTTATAACAAAATGGTAGAGTAATTGCTTCGCTAGATACTAACCAAAAATAATAAAGAAAGAATATTTGCATCTTCATCTAAGATTCACTGATGACATAGTCCTAATTGCCAATAGTCCTGAAAAACTACAAGCACAAATTAAATGAACTAAATACAATAAAACGTAATTTAGTGGAAAAACTAAGTAATCTACAACAAACTATTAGAAATGAAAAAAACATACTAATAACTACAGCTACTAAAATACAAATTACTGAATATATACAGGGTGAGTTTCAAACGATGTTCTCTAACGTTATCTCGGAGACTACTGGAGATGGAGAGTCAGTTAAATGGGGAAAAAGAATTTTGCAGTTTTGTGGGGTCATAAATGTTCATTAGTTTATAGCCAATTCTTATCTTTCTTATTTAATTTCAATTAGATTGCATGATATTCTAATTCTGTTATGATTTACATAACTTATAAACAGTCAGAATATATTACTAAACGGTTCCATACAATTTACATTACACAAACTAAAACTTACATAATAAAACTAAACTTAACATAATATCACTGCATACTTTAAAATTATTTTTAGAAAAATGTTGAAATCGCCCTTGTTTTGAGTTGCATCTTCTTAAAACTGAATTACTACCTATTCTCACAGAAGGACCGATCGACTTAGTTAAACTTCTCTAGTACCGACACTTCGAGTGCTACTCTTAATTCATAAGTTCTTTTGTAAACCTTATTGTTAACCTTTGACATAAAAATCTAAAGTGGATAGGTCAGGTGATCGAGAGGGCCCATGCAATTGGTCCACCTCTTCCTATCCCTGAGTTTGCATAATTATGATATTAATAACATTTCTTTCATTGTGGGGGGGGGGTCATAATGCTTTCATTATGGCCCCCCCCCATAATGAAAAAGAAATGTTAAAATGTACTATCCTAAAGTATTATGTTAAAATTTCCACTCTATTGATGCGCAGTATCTACACGCTTTTCCTCATTTGAAAATGCATATTTACAATTTTGTTTATTTTTAATTTACAAAGTTTGGATGCGACAGCTTCACATTTCTGAGAGCAAAGGCGATTGAACTTGTTTCCGGCTAACTAAAATTGTTTAAAATGATAGAGGCCATATAACTCAGCAGTAATTTTCGAGAAAGAAACATATTATAAGCTTATATCCGTTAAGCTTAAGAAATGGCGCATTTCAGCAAAGAGGTCCGTACTTAAACTATGGTTTCCATTCAAAAAAAAACCATATATTTGTGTCATACGTCAAAAAATGACAAGCTTTAGAAGAAAACGAAGGACATTAGTCTCACTAAGGATGGTATCAAAACTTTTATCTGAAACCTTTTAATCTAAAATAGCTTATAACGGAATTAGGGACAATTTTTGAAATAACCCATTGTTTTTCAGAGAGAAATATCGTACGCAATGAACTTTTCAAAAATCTGAAAGGCAAATATTTATGACCCCACAAAACTGCAATTCTTTCCCCATTTAATGGACTCTACACAGTAGTTTCCGAGATACCATAGAGAACATCGTAAAGGAAGCTCACCCACTAACCTTATATTTGGAACAACTAATACACAGCTCGAGGTCTCTACTACCAGGAATCAACAGAAAATTAAGTTAGCATGGGTATAGAAAACCAATCATATTCAAATCTAGGAATGCCACTCTATCTAAAGAACAAAACAGCCGACTAATGTGTGCTACCAGTCATGAACTATGCATGTTAAACAGGACTTAAGCATGCCAAAGAGAGGAAATTACAGGTCACTGGCTGAAATAACCAGGAGGGCCGTAACAGAATAAAGTGGGTACGACAGAATATCCATGAAATAGATGTCATCCACAAAATCAAATACCTCAAGTGGCAGTATGCAGGACACCTGGCAAAGAAAACAGACAACAGATGGACTACAAAAATTACGGCATGGTTCCCACGAGGAATTAGGTGACCTAGAGGAAGACTAAACCTGAGTTGGGAACATGATATTAGGAAATTACAGGGATAACTTGGACCCATAGCCAACAATAGACCTAACAATGGGCCCAAAGCGAGTATCTAAATATAATTTAAGAGGAGATAAATGGAAATGGTTGAATAAGCTGAAAATAATGATGATGTGTCAAATATTACTGATTATATCAATTGATGAGGAGACATTGTTATAAAAGATGAATGTAATCGAACAGAAATTCTTCAATTAAGTGAAGAAGAAAAGGACACGGGTTTAAAGGTTCTTAACGTTTTATAATCGCGTTTTGGAGTGGAATTTTATTCCCGTAATGGATCTGACAGAAAATTAATTGAAACGTTTCATACGCCGAATTTAATTATCGCCGAAAACGACTCCAAACTCGGCGATGCGAAAGGTTTTAATAGTAAATGATTTCGAAATAAAAAGGAGTCGATATGTTTGGAGTACGTTCGGATCACGGTTCGGAACAGAAAAGAACGGGAGCGAATAAGAGCACACTCTTCTGAACGCGACGTTTTAATTAATTTGTCTTATATTAGCGATTAACATTTTAAAAAGATATAATTATTTTGAAATAATGCCTGCCAAAAACATGACATTTTTTTCAATATTAAGTTATCTTAACATTTTATGTGGAATCAGTACATCATTCGTAGTAAAAAATATGTATTAACGTTTATAAGCAATTCTTTGAATACAAAAATCAAGAAAGAAGTCTAATATTATTTATACAGGATGAGTCTTAAATAAGTGCAATTTTTTTCAGGGCTGGTAGATTTTAATAAAAGAAACATATTTTCTCTTTACCGTTTTTTAAATAAGTTCAAAATAACCGAGTTATTTTATTTTAAAAATTAAAAACAAGTTTTTGGTTTAAATTTTGAGAACTACTGGATCTTTTCTGGATCACTTCTCTATTAATATATGTACATAATATAATAGTAAATTAATATTACATAAAATCATTCTTAAAATTTAAGTTTGATTTTATGTAATTCTTTTTTATCACTTTCTTATTAATATTTGGCGCCTCACGTTGGGCACCAAATACTACTATATTGAGAAGCGACAGTGGTCATATTTTATAAGCTAAATATACAGATTTGTATCTACATTAAATCCTACAACATGTGTAATGTCCGGGTTGTGTGAAAAACAAATACAAAACAAAACTCAATATAACGTACATTATTTTCAAATTTATTAATATTAATTGAAACTCTATAGTATAAAATGAACCACATATTTGAAGCATTTCAATATAAAATATTGCACATACCTATTAACTTCATACAAATATTTTATATATTTAATGTCAACAAATATACATTATTAAAGTTTAATATAGCATGATACATTATTTCTTTATTTAAACAGTCTAAAATACAAGAGAAATTCTGAAATAATTTAAATTAAATCGCTCTGTTTATTCGAAATATGACATAAAGAAAATTAAAGCTTTTAATTTTGTATAATGAGTTTTCTACATTTAATAAACTGAAAAATATGTTTTTAAGTCAACAATTTAGTGGATTTGTTGGTTCTGTTATTTAGAATTATTGAGAATAATGCTATAAACATTTAACTCTAATTTTCAAAAGTTGTTTATTGTTAAATATAAACTATTTTCTTACAACTGTTATATCTATTTTGACAACTCAATGAATAATTAACAAATTGATCCCTTTTGTTTATTAAACGACGTCATTTGATAACTAATACAAGCTAGTAATTTGATCATTGAAAGAGAACTGTATACTCTATGTAAATATGCAAAGAAGTTACATTTAACATTTAAAATGTCTAGCTTGGGCTTACTTCCGCACAAATCAAGTGATATTCAATAGTTTCTTAATGGTTGGTTTGTGATATACTCTGACAGCTTGGGCGCTTTAAGAAGCATCATCATCAGTGAGATTTTGTCCAGGCTGCGTCAAAAACATTTAGGTTAACCTAACAAAGTTAGATTACAAGTTGGTAACACATTTTTATTAAAATGGTCATAATTTAAATTATTGTTATTCGATTTGTAGGGGTATGTTTATAATGTATTTATCATAATGAAAAAGTGTTAAGATCTTAGGTTAAGATCGTAGATGATATTTATGTCAAAAAGACATTCGCAAGTAGTTTATTACATTTTATTTTTTTCTTCCAACCTGTAGCCTAATTTTTCAAACTGTCACTGTATTTTTAAAAACAAGTTGTTTACAAAATGGTAACAAAAAGACCTTGCTTTAAGTGCAAATAGCCCCGACCGAAACAAGGTGGAGGCTGCTTTCGCACATTATTAGTACACATGTATTTAGTAAAGATAGCTTGGACAATTTTTGTTAATTTTGAAATATTATTAAACCACCAATAAATATTTCTTTAAAATGTCACAAGGACTGTATTTTAGTTGAATTAATGCTAAATATCGATGTTATTTGTTAATAAGCTTAAAAAAATAGTAATTTACATTTCGGTGATTCCTTTTAAAAATTGCTCGATTTTCAAAAAAAATTTGTACGTCACTGCGTTAGGGTAATAAACTACTTTTGATTCTGATAGAGTTTTTATTCTCTTTAATTTTTACCTCTTGAAGTTTTTCGCTATAACGCACCGTTTTCGAGTTATTTACATTTTTTTCCCAAAAAGTACCAAAATTCAAGATGGCGGCCGATTTTTTTTTGATGACGCACACATCGAACAAATGGGGACTTTTAGTATGTTAATAAGGGTTACTAAGGCTAACTATTTTTAATGGTCGCACCTTTCTAAAATTTTTTGCAAATTCAAAATTATTTGCACTGGCCTAAACAGTGCAGGCTGCGACAGTGCCAGGCCACAGCAAAGAAGTGGGCAACCACGAAGCAGACAGATTCGCCAAAGACAAGGCTAGGGGAGAGGCCGTGGCAGATGACCCACCACTTGTGACCATCAACACACTAAATGATGCTATAGGAACTACCATCAAGGTCAAGCAGCGAGAGACGTGGCAATACCGGGCTACAGCTCGAAGACTGTGGCCGGTGGTAGATAGCAAAAAGACAAAAGAGCTACTAGAGCACAAAAAGAACCTAGTAAACATAGTTGTAGGTTTCGTCACTAGAAACTACCCCCACAGGGGTAAACCTCGTGAGGTGAAAGATTTCCAATAACGATTAGTGCAGAGAATGAATGCGGAGAGAAAGAAGAAATCATACAGCACCTTGCCACTGTCCGGCACTGGAAAACCGACGCTTTAAAATTTTATCACTGTTTTTTGGAGGGACTAGAGGAAGCAGCAGAAGCCAACATCAGCGGCATCGGGAACTTTGCAAAGAGCTGGAAGTGCTTAAACGTAAAGAAAGAATGAGATGAAGGTTTGGTATACAATAATACAGGGGTATCGCAATGAGCCCAGGGCCTCCGAGTGAGGGATCAAACAGGATCCCAGATCCCAGCAACCTAACCTTTACCTAATGGTTGGTATTAATATTAGAGATGAGCAGAAAATCGCAAACTGCGATTTAATCGCAGCGATTGTAAATTCGCAATCGCAACCTGTGATTCCTTTCCATAACAAACTGCGACTTGCGATTGAAACATATATCTGCAGATTTTGGATTTTTAGGCAACCAATATTACACC